>NC_074677.1:8288495-8303495 GCF_029448725.1 Salvelinus fontinalis
CCTCACAACCATAAAGGGCAATGGGTTCTATAACTGATTCGAGTATTTTTAGCCAGATCCTAATTGGTATGTTGAATTTTATGTTCCTTTTGATGGCATAGAAGGCCCTTCTTGCCTTGTCTCTCAGATCGTTCACATCTTTGTGGAAGTTACCTGTGGCGACCAAGGTATGTATAGTTTTTTGTGTGCTCTAGGGCAACAGTGTCTAGATGGAATTTGTATTTGTGGTCCTGTCGACTGGACCTTTTTTGGAACACCATTATTTTTGTCTTACTGAGGGCCCAGGTCTGACAGAATCTGTGCAGAAGATCTAGGTGCTGCTGTAGGCCCTCCTTGGTTGGTGACAGAAGCACCAGATCATCAGCAAACAGTGGACATTTGACTTCAGATTCTAGTAGGGTGAGGCCGGGTGCTGCAGACTTTTCTAGTGCCCGCGCCAATTCATTGATATATATGTTGAAGAGGGTGGGGCTTAAGCTGCATCCCTGTCTCACTCCCCGGCCCTGTGGAAAGAAATTTGTTTATTTCCCAATTTTAACCGCACACTTGTTTGTCTACATGGATTTCATAATGTCGTAGTTTTTCCCCAACACCACTTTCCATCAATTTGTATTCAAAAGATTTTTTGAAATCAACAAGACATGAGAAGACTTTGCCTTTGTTTTGGTTTGTTTGTCAATCATGGTGTGCATTGTGAATACATGGTCTGTCATACGGTCATTTGGTAAAAAGCCAACTTGACATTTGCTGAGGAAAACAATGTCTCTCTCTGCTCACATCTCTCTGCTCTCATCTCTCTACTCTGCTCTCATCTCTCTACTCTCATCTCTCTACTCTACTCTCATCTCTCTACTCTACTCTCATCTCTCTACTCTACTCTGCTCTCATCTCTCTGCTCTGCTCTCATCTCTATGCTCTGCTCTCATCTTTCTATTCTACTCTATTCTGCTCTCATCTCTCTACTCTGCTCTCATCTCTCTACTCTGCTCTCATCTCTCTACTCTACTCTACTCTGCTCTCATCTCATCTCATCTCTACTCTCATCTCATCTCTACTCTACTCTACTCTACTCTACTCTGCTCTCATCTCTCTGCTCTCATCTCTCTACTCTCATCTCTCTACTCTCATCTCTCTGCTCTGCTCTCATCTTTCTACTCTACTCTACTCTGCTCTCATCTCTCTACTCTGCTCTCATCTCTCTACTCTGCTCTCATCTCTCTACTCTGCTCTCTACTCTGCTCTCATCTCTCTACTCTGCTCTCATCTCTCTACTCTACTCTCATCTCTCTACTCTACTCTCATCTCTCTACTCTACTCTGCTCTCATCTCTACTCTACTCTACTCTACTCTACTCTACTCTACTCTACTCTACTCTACTCTACTCTACTCTACTCCCTACTCTCTACTCTCTACTCTCTACTCTCTACTCTCTACTCCCTGCCTTCAGTGTATTTCAGTCCGGCATTCCCTTATTATTTTTTTCATTCTCAGTTCAGTGACGCGTATTCGGCTCTGCGTCACACAGCTCTGACACACACACACACACACGTACTCGATGACCGCAGTGATCCGCGTGCTGGGTGGTAACGTGTGGGGGAGGTGAGAAGTGACTTGTGTGTGTAGGGGGGGGGGGGGGGACGACGACTGCGGTGAGAAGGAGAAGGGGGGGGGGGGTATAGGGGGCGTGTGGATGACATTGAGCGTCAATGAAAGGCTTTGTTCATTCATAATTCTCTGTTCAGCATTGTGTTAATTTTGGTTGATCTGTATCATAATCCATGGGGGGAGGGGAGGGGAGGGGAGGGGAGGGGAGTGGAGGGGAGGGGAGAGAGAGAGGGAGATCATTGCACCATGATATTCTATGACCTTTTAAATATTTCACAGAGGTCAAATCATTTAGAGGACAATGCTGTGCAGTGATGAACTGCAGTGGTGTATGTTCTGTATTGCCATTGGACAGATGTAGGCGTGTATCACAGGCTGCTGAGGGGAGGTCGACTCATAATACCGGCCGGCACGGAGCGAATGGCATCAAACACCTGGAAACCATGGAAACCACTGTGTTTAATGTATTTGATACCGTTCCACTGATTCCACTCCAGTCATTACCACGAGCCCGTCCTCTCAAATTAAGGTAACACCAACCTCCTGTGGCGTATATTGTATCTCTGTAACGCTCTTCGTCTTCATCGGATGAGGAATAGGAAGGATCGGAGCAAAATGCAGCGTGGTACGTGTCCATGTTAAATTTATTAAACTGAACACTGAATACAAAATAACAAAGGTGAAACAACGAAAAAACGAAACAGTCCTATCAGGTGACACAACACAAAAAAAGGAAACAATTACCCACAAACACAAGTGGGAACAGGCTACCTAAGTATGGTTCTCAATCAGAGACAACGATTTACAGCTGCCTCTGATTGGGAACCATACCAGGCCAAACACAGAAATACAAAACATAGAATGCCCACCCCAACTCACGCCCTGACCAAACTAAAATAGAGACATAAAAAAGGAACTAAGGTCAGGGCGTGACAATCTCTGAGATTCTTGTTGGGTTTTAGTGTACATTTTTATCAGTCATATCGTGGCCAAATCGGTGTGTGCTGTATTAACACACACCGTACTCACTCACTCGCACACCGTCGTGTGAACAGCAGTAGCTGCCCGTGCTATGGAAACCAAGCCATGCGGAGGGCACTTCCCGCACACTGCTATTAGCCGAGGCAGTCGCTGGGCTAACGCCGAACTGTGATAGGATAAAATAAAATAAAAACTGTGACGTAGAAAGCCCATGGGCCGAAATCTCTTCCTTCCTCATCACCACCTCCTCGAGTGTGTGTGTGTGTGTGTACAACAGTCTGCTCAAAGATCCTACGTCACTCTGTCCTGGTAGAGTAGGACGTACAAGCTGACGTCTTTGCGACTGCGACTATATCGCTCTATCTAAAACACAAACACTGCTTAGCAACAACTGGCTTGGTAGGTAGCTAAAACACAAACACTGCTTAGCAACAACTGGCTTGGTAGGTAGCTAAAACACAAACACTGCTTAGCAACAACTGGCTAGGTAGGTAGCTAAAACACAAACACTGCTTAGCAACAGCTGGCTTGGTAGGTAGCTAAAACACAAACACTGCTTAGCAACAACTGGCTAGGTAGGTAGCTAAAACACAAACACTGCTTAGCAACAGCTGGCTTGGTAGGTAGCTAAAACACAAACACTGCTTAGCAACAACTGGCTTGGTAGGTAGCTAAAACACAAACACTGCTTAGCAACAACTGGCTAGGTAGGTAGCTAAAACACAAACACTGCTTAGCAACAACTGGCTAGGTAGGTAGCTAAAACACAAACACTGCTTAGCAACAGCTGGCTTGGTAGGTAGCTAAAACACAAACACTGCTTAGCAACAGCTGGCTAGGTAGGTAGCTAAAACACAAACACTGCTTAGCAACAACTGGCTAGGTAGGTAGCTAAAACACAAACACTGCTTAGCAACAGCTGGCTTGGTAGGTAGCTAAAACACAAACACTGCTTAGCAACAGCTGGCTTGGTAGGTAGCTAAAACACAAACACTGCTTAGCAACAACTGGCTAGGTAGGTAGCTAAAACACAAACACTGCTTAGCAACAACTGGCTAGGTAGGTAGCTAAAACACAAACACTGCTTAGCAACAACTGGCTTGGTAGGTAGCTAAAACACAAACACTGCTTAGCAACAACTGGCTAGGTAGGTAGCTAAAACACAAACACTGCTTAGCAACAACTGGCTAGGTAGGTAGCTAAAACACAAACACTGCTTAGCAACAGCTGGCTTGGTAGGTAGCTAAAACACAAACACTGCTTAGCAACAACTGGCTTGGTAGGTAGCTAAAACACAAACACTACTTAGCAACAACTGGCTTGGTAGGTAGCTAAAACACAAACACTGCTTAGCAACAGCTGGCTTGGTAGGTAGCTAAAACACAAACACTGCTTAGCAACAACTGGCTAGGTAGGTAGCTAAAACACAAACACTGCTTAGCAACAGCTGGCTTGGTAGGTAGCTAAAACACAAACACTGCTTAGCAACAACTGGCTTGGTAGGTAGCTAAAACACAAACACTGCTTAGCAACAACTGGCTAGGTAGGTAGCTAAAACACAAACACTGCTTAGCAACAACTGGCTAGGTAGGTAGCTAAAACACAAACACTGCTTAGCAACAACTGGCTAGGTAGGTAGCTAAAACACAAACACTGCTTAGCAACAACTGGCTAGGTAGGTAGCTAAAACACAAACACTGCTTAGCAACAGCTGGCTTGGTAGGTAGCTAAAACACAAACACTGCTTAGCAACAACTGGCTAGGTAGGTAGCTAAAACACAAACACTGCTTAGCAACAGCTGGCTTGGTAGGTAGCTAAAACACAAACACTGCTTAGCAACAGCTGGCTAGGTAGGTAGCTAAAACACAAACACTGCTTAGCAACAGCTGGCTTGGTAGGTAGCTAAAACACAAACACTGTGTAGCAACAACTGGCTAGGTAGGTAGCTAAAACACAAACACTGCTTAGCAACAGCTGGCTAGGTAGGTAGCTAAAACACAAACACTGCTTAGCAACAACTGGCTAGGTAGGTAGCTAAAACACAAACACTGCTTAGCAACAGCTGGCTAGGTAGGTAGCTAAAACACAAACACTGCTTAGCAACAACTGGCTAGGTAGGTAGCTAAAACACAAACACTGCTTAGCAACAGCTGGCTTGGTAGGTAGCTAAAACACAAACACTGCTTAGCAACAACTGGCTTGGTAGGTAGCTAAAACACAAACACTGCTTAGCAACAACTGGCTTGGTAGATAGCTAAAACACAAACACTGCTTAGCTACAGCTGGCTTGGTAGGTAGCTAAAACACAAACACTGCTTAGCAACAACTGGCTTGGTAGGTAGCTAAAACACAAACACTACTTAGCAACAACTGGCTAGGTAGGTAGCTAAAACACAAACACTGCTTAGCAACAACTGGCTAGGTAGGTAGCTAAAACACAAACACTGCTTAGCAACAGCTGGCTTGGTAGGTAGCTAAAACACAAACACTGCTTAGCAACAACTGGCTAGGTAGGTAGCTAAAACACAAACACTGCTTAGCAACAACTGGCTTGGTAGGTAGCTAAAACACAAACACTGCTTAGCAACAACTGGCTTGGTAGATAGCTAAAACACAAACACTGCTTAGCAACAACTGGCTTGGTAGATAGCTAAAACACAAACACTGCTTAGCAACAGCTGGCTTGGTAGATAGCTAAAACACAAACACTGCTTAGTGTAACGGATGTGAAATGGCTAGCTAGTTAGCGGGTACGCGCTAGTAGCATTTCAATCAGTTACGTCACTTGCTCTGAGACTTTAAGTAGGGTTTCCCCTTGCTCTGCAAGGGCCGCGGCCTTTGTGGAGCGATGGGTAACGATGCTTCGTGGGCGACCGTTGTTGATGTGTGCAGAGGGTCCCTGGTTCGCGCCCGTGTCGGGGCGAGGGGACAACGTAAAGTGATACTGTTACATTAGCAACAACTGGCTAGCTAGCTAGCTAAAACACAAACACTGCTTAGCAACAACTGGCTTGGTAGGTAGCTAAAATACAAACACTGCTTAGCAACAACTGGCTTGGTAGGTAGCTAAAACACAAACACTGCCAGCAACAGCTGGCTTGGTAGGTAGCTAAAACACAAACACTCTCAGTGAGACAATGACAGGTGGCGGTGATGTCAGACTGCGTGCAGTGTTCGTAGCTTTAAAAAATGGCCTCACGGCTCAGCGCGATAGGTTGATCCAGTACATCTCACCGGGGCTAGAGGGGCTGAGTGTCTAGAGGGGCTAGAGGGGCTAGAGGGGCTGAGTGTCTAGGGGGGCTAGAGGGGCTGAGTGTCTAGGGGAGCTAGAGGGGCTGAGTGTCTAGGGGGGCTGAGTGTCTAGAGGGGCTAGAGGGGCTAGAGGGGCTGAGTGTCTAGAGGGGCTGAGTGTCTAGAGGGGCTAGAGGGTCTAGAGGGGCTGAGGGTCTAGAGGGGCTGAGTGTCTAGAGGGGCTAGAGGGGCTAGAGGGGCTGAGGGTCTAGAGGGGCTGAGTGTCTAGAGGGGCTAGAGGGGCTAGAGGGGCTGAGTGTCTAGGGGGGCTAGAGGGGCTGAGTGTCTAGGGGGGCTAGAGGGGCTGAGTGTCTAGGGGGGCTAGAGGGGCTGAGTGTCTAGGGGGGCTAGAGGGGCTGAGTGTCTAGGGGGGCTAGAGGGGCTAGGGGGGCTAGAGGGGCTGAGTGTCTAGGGGGGCTAGAGGGGCTGAGTGTCTAGGGGGGCTAGAGGGGCTGAGTGTCTAGGGGGGCTAGAGGGGCTGAGTGTCTAGGGGGGCTAGAGGGGCTGAGTGTCTAGGGGGCTAGAGGGTCTGAGGGTCTAGAGGGGCTGAGTGTCTAGGGGGGCTAGAGGGGCTAGGGGGGCTAGAGGGGCTGAGTGTCTAGGGGGGCTAGAGGGGCTAGGGGGGCTAGAGGGGCTAGGGGGGCTAGAGGGGCTAGGGGGGCTGAGGGGATGAGTGTCTAGGGGGGCTAGAGGGTCTGAGGGTCTAGAGGGGCTGAGTGTCTAGAGGGGCTAGGGGGGCTAGAGTGGCTGAGTGTCTAGGGGGGGCTAGAGGGGCTAGGGGGCTGAGTGTCTAGAGGGGCTGAGTGTCTAGGGGGGCTAGAGGGGCTAGGGGGGCTGAGGGGCTGAGTGTCTAGAGGGGCTGAGTGTCTAGAGGGGCTGAGTGTCTAGAGGGGCTAGAGGGGCTAGGAGGGCTGAGGGGCTGAGTGTCTAGAGGGGCTGAGGGTCTAGGGGGGCTGAGTGTCTAGGAGGGCTGAGGGGCTGAGTGTCTAGAGGGGCTGAGTGTCTAGAGGGGCTGAGTGTCTAGGGGGGCTAGGGGGGCTGAGGGGCTGAGTGTCTAGAGGGGCTGAGGGTCTAGTGGGGCTAGAGGGGCTAAGGGGGCTGAGGGGCTGAGTGTCTAGAGAGGCTGAGTGTCTAGGGGGGCTAGAGGGGCTAGGGGGGCTGAGGGGCTGAGTGTCTAGAGGGGCTGAGGGTCTAGGGGGGCTGAGTGTCTAGAGGGGCTGAGGGTCTAGGGGGGCTGAGGGGCTGAGTGTCTAGAGGGGCTAGAGGGGCTGAGTGTCTAGGGGGGCTAGAGGGGCTAGGGGGGCTGAGTGTCTAGAGGGGCTGAGTGTCTAGGGGGGATAGAGGGGCTAGGGGGGCTGAGGGGCTGAGTGTCTAGAGGGGCTGAGTGTCTAGAGGGGCTAGGGGGGCTGAGGGGATGAGTGTCTAGGGGGGCTAGAGGGTCTGAGGGTCTAGAGGGGCTGAGTGTCTAGGGGGGCTAGAGGGGCTAGGGGGGCTAGAATGGCTGAGTGTCTAGGGGGGGATAGAGGGGCTAGGGGGCTGAGTGTCTAGAGGGGCTGAGTGTCTAGGGGGGCTAGAGGGGCTAGGGGGGCTGAGGGGCTGAGTGTCTAGAGGGGCTGAGTGTCTAGAGGGGCTAGGGGGGCTAGAGGGGCTAGGGGGGCTGAGGGGCTGAGTGTCTAGAGGGGCTGAGGGTCTAGGGGGGCTGAGTGTCTAGGGGGGCTGAGGGGCTGAGTGTCTAGAGGGGCTGAGTGTCTAGAGGGGCTGAATGTCTAGGGGGGCTAGGGGGGCTGAGGGGCTGAGTGTCTAGAGGGGCTGAGGGTCTAGTGGGGCTAAGGGGGCTGAGGGGCTGAGTGTCTAGAGAGGCTGAGTGTCTAGGGGGGCTAGAGGGGCTAGGGGGGCTGAGTGTCTAGAGGGGCTGAGGGTCTAGGGGGGCTGAGTGTCTAGAGGGGCTGAGGGTCTAGGGGGGCTGAGTGTCTAGAGGGGCTGAGGGGCTGAGTGTCTAGAGGGGCTAGAGGGGCTGAGTGTCTAGGGGGTCTAGAGGGGCTAGGGGGGCTGAGTGTCTAGAGGGGCTGAGTGTCTAGGGGGGCTAGAGGGGCTAGGGGGGCTGAGGTGCTGAGTGTCTAGAGGGGCTGAGTGTCTAGAGGGGCTAGGGGGGCTGAGGGGCTGAGTGTCTAGGGGGGCTAGAGGGGCTAGGGGGACTAGGGGGGCTGAGGGGATGAGTGTCTAGAGGGGCTGAGGGTCTAGAGGGGCTGAGTGTCTAGGGGGCTGAGTGTCTAGAGGGGCTGAGGGGCTGAGTGTCTAGGGGGCCTAGGGGGGCTGAGGGGCTGAGTGTCTAGAGGGGCTGAGGGTCTAGGGGGGCTAAGGGGGCTGAGGGGCTGAGTGTCTAGAGAGGCTGAGTGTCTAGGGGGGCTAGAGGGGCTAGGGGGGCTGAGGGGCTGAGTGTCTAGAGGGGCTGAGGGTCTAGGGGGGCTGAGGGTCTAGAGGGGCTGAGGGTCTAGGGGGGCTGAGTGTCTAGAGGGGCTGAGTGTCTAGGGGCTAGGGGGGATAGAGGGCCTGAGTGTCTAGGGGGGCTGAGGGGCTGAGTGTCTAGAGGGGCTGAGGGTCTAGGGGGGCTAGAGGGGCTAGGGGGGCTGAGGGGCTGAGTGTCTAGAGGGGCTGAGGGTCTAGGGGGGCTGAGGGGCTGAGTGTCTAGAGGTGCTGAGTGTCTAGGGGGGCTTGAGGGGCTAGAGGGTCTGAGGGGCTAGAGGGTCTGAGGGGCTAGAGGGTCTGAGGGGCTAGAGTGTCTAGAGGGGCTCAGTGTCTAGAGGGGCTGAGTGTCTCGGGGGGCTAGAGGGGCTGAGTGTCTCGGGGGGCTGAGTGTCTCATAGGGCAAAGTGGGGCTGAGTGTCTCGGGCGGCTAGAGGGGCTGACTGTCTCTGGGGGCTAGAGGGGCTGAGTGTCTCGGGCGGCTAGAGGGGCTGAGTGTTTCTGGGGGCTAGAGGGGCTGAGTGTCTCTGGGGGCTAGAGGGGCCAAGTGTCTCGAGGGGGGCTAGAGGGGCTGAGTGTCTCTGTGGGCTAGAGGGGCTGAGTGGGAAATAGGGGCTAGAGGGGCTGAGCGTCTCTGGGGGCTAGAGGGGCTGAGTGGGAAATAGGGGCTAGAGGGGCTGAGTGGGAAATAGGGGCTAGAGGGGCCAAGTGTCTCGAGGGGGGCTAGAGGGGCTGAGTGTCTTGAGGGGCTGAGTGTCTCGAGGGTCTGAGTGTCTGAGGTAATTACAGCCTGGCAGGTTTGTTTGTGTCTGAGCGAGAGCAAAAGACTCTAAATAGACATATTTATTTCCCAAATTTCAAGATTCATCAAATACTTGCACTGTAGGCCAATGTTTTTTCCCCTATTTATAGCCAATGTCAATTCAATTCAAATAGATTTATTGGCATAATGTACTGTAACAATGTACATATAGCAAAGTGTACTTTGAAAATTAAGTGATTCATTTACAATATTAACATAATTTAAATAATAATAATAATCAATATTGTCAACAGGACAATCAGTAACAACATTAATCGATGGTAAAAATGACCATAGAATGGACAAAAACACTGTCATAGAGGACATGTGTAGGTTGGTCGGTCTGTCAGACACTGTCCCTCATCTTTTGGGAAGCAGCAATGTAGTTTTTAATCAGTTATATTTTTGACATTTTGTCAGGAAATGCAGCTCCCTCTCAGGTTCTGCTGTGGTGCAGTGGTTGCACAGCCTTTCCTCTACAGGGAGCCAGGTTTTCCTGTGTCTACCTTTCTCAATGGCAAGGCTGTGCTCACTGAGCCTGTACTTTGTCAATGTTTTTCTAAGGTTTTGAAAAGTAACCATGGTCAAATAGTTGGCCACGGTGTACTGTCGATTTAGGGCCAGATAGCACAGCATTTTGCTTTGTGTTTGTGTTTCCCAGTAAGTAATGTAGTTTTGTTTTGACTGTTGTACTTTGGTTTATCCTGATTGGTTGGATGTTCTGGTGCTGAGGCTTCAGAGTGTTAGTACAACAGGTTAGTGAACTCCGCCCCAGGACCAGCTAGATGAGGGGACTGAGGTTTCAGAGTGTTAGGACAACAGGTTAGTGAACTCCGCCCCAGGACCAGCTAGATGAGGGGACTGAGGTTTCAGAGTGTTAGTACAACAGGTTAGTGAACTCCGCCCCAGGACCAGCTAGATGAGGGGACTGAGGTTTCAGAGTGTTAGGACAACAGGTTAGTGAACTCCGCCCCAGGACCAGCTAGATGAGGGGACTGAGGTTTCAGAGTGTTAGGACAACAGGTTAGTGAACTCCGCCCCAGGACCAGCTAGAGGAGGGGACTGAGGTTTCAGAGTGTTAGGACAACAGGTTAGTGAACTCCGCCCCAGGACCAGCTAGATGAGGGGACTGAGGTTTCAGAGTGTTAATACAACAGGTTAGTGAACTCCGCCCCAGGACCAGCTAGATGAGGGGACTGAGGTTTCAGAGTGTTAGTACAACAGGTTAGTGAACTCCGCCCCAGGACCAGCTAGATGAGGGGACTGAGGTTTCAGAGTGTTAGTACAACAGGTTTGTGAACTCCGCCCCAGGACCAGCTAGATGCCCTGGGGGATCTCTCTGTTTCTCTCTCTCTCTGTGTTTCCAATCTCAGACAAGTTCCAGCTAGCACATAACATTCTGAGAACCATAGGTTTCTTAGAGCTTGGTAAGAGTGTGGTTGTCCTATGGTTATTTTGCATACGACCTTCCCACAACATTCTGGGAATGGTGCAGGATAGTTACGAAGTTTAACTTGTCCGGGAGCGAGGCGTCGGTATACACGAAAGTGGCTGACTGTTCCCCTTTTATAATCCGTGATTTGTCTGGAGTCCCTGCCGTATGTCTCGTGTCTGAGCTGTTGAATTGCGACTCTCCTTTGTTTCTACACGTCCATGTTCCCAGTCACCGTTGCCGTGGTTAAATGCGGCGCTTAGCGCTTTCCTGTTATTTTTCTATTATTTCTCTCGTTTTCTCTCTACATTGTTGGGAAGGAACTATAAGTAAGAATTTCACCGTTAGTCTACACCTGCTGTTGACAAAGCATTTGACAACTGAAATTTGATTTGAACGCTACCATCTATCACATGTTTTTGGTTGGGGATAAGTTGTAATCGTCACCGTGGGAACAACATCCTCTATGCACATCCTGATGAACTCAAGGCACCGAGTCAGTGTATACGTCGATACTATTCTCAGAGGCGGGAAAATGTTTCAGTACGCGTCATCAAAACAATCTTGAAGCGTAGATTTCGATTGGTCAGACCAATGTGGAATAGTCCTTACCACGGGTGCTTATTGCTAAAGTTTCTGCCTAGGTGGGGAGGAGTGAAATGGAGGCGTGATCTGATTTGCCGAAGGGAGGGCGGGTGAGGGCCTTGTAAACCGGAAGGCAGATTAGCAATGAGCCAGAATACTTGATGCGCATGTGGCACAAGACATTCATTGATAGATTAGCATTTTCCTCAGATTTCCTTTTATTATAGTCCGCAGCTACAAAAAAATACAGCCTCAAGTTTGCATAAATTCCAGTTTTAAATAACTTTCTTTGAACATTACTAAAGTTTTCTTGTGGTTTTTATGGAACTTTTTTTTTTTAACGTTCTCTGAACATTTTTACAACATTACTTTAAATAGAACCACGACGAAACATGTAGGAAAGGTAATGCTGAAGTGCTCAAATTCCCACTGAAGAACAACTAAATCAAATCATAGTTTATTGGTCACGTACACAGATCTGTAGATGTTATCACATCTATCTATATCTATCTATATCTATATATATATATATATCCATCTATATCACAGGTGCAGCGAAATGCTTGATTCTAGCTCCAACAGTGCAGAAAATACCGAGCAACACATAATCCCCAAAAAATAACGAGATAGAAATGAAGAAATATCAGAATGAGCAAAACCGGAACGAGGAATGTCAGAGTCCCGACTAATACGGTGCATTCGGAAAGTTTTCAGACCACCTTTTTCCACATTGTTACGTTACAGGCTTATTCTAAAATGTATTAAATATATTTTCTTCCCTCACACAATACCACATAACGACAAAGGGAAAACAGTTTAAAAAAAAAATATGTTTGCACATTTATTACAAATAGAAACAGATACCTTATTTACATAAGTATTCAGACCCTTTGCTATGAGACTCAAAATTGAGTTCAGGTGCATCCTGTTTCCATTGATCATCCATGAGATGTTTCTACAACTTGATTGGAGTCCTTCTGTGGTAAATTCAATTGACTGGACATGATTTGGAAAGGCACACACCTGTCTATATAAGGTCCCACATTTGACAGTGCATGTCAGAGCAAAAACCAAGCCATGAGGTCGAGGGAATTGTCTGTAGAGCTCTGAGACAGGATTGTGTCGAGGCACAGATCTGGGGAAAGGTACCAAATTTATTTTGCAGCATTGAAGGTTCCCAAGAACACAGTGGCCTCCATCATTCTTAAATGGAAGAAGATTGGAACCACCAAGACCTTCCTAGAGCTGGCCGCCCGGTCAAACTGAGCAATCAGGGGAGAAGGGCCTTTGTCAGGAATGTGACCAAGAACCCGATGGTCACTCTGACAGAGCTCCAGAGTTCCTCTGTTGAGATGGGAGAACCTTCCAGAAGGACAACCATCTCTGCAGCACTCAGTAAAAGGCACATGACAGCCCCCTTGGAGTTTGCCAAAAGGCACCTAAAGGACTCTCAGACCATGAGAAACAAAATTCTCTGGTCTGATGAAACCAAGATGGAACTCTTTGGCCTGAATGCCCAACGTCACATCTGGAGGAACCCTGGCACCATCCCTATGGTGAAGCATGGTGGTGGCAGCATGGGATGTTTTTCAGCGGCAGGGACTGGGAGACTAGTCAGGATCGAGGGAAAGATGAATGGAGAAAAGTACAGAGAGGTGATGAAAACCTGCTCCAGGGCGCTCAGGACCTCAGACTGGGTGCGAAGGTTCACCTTCCAACAGAACAATGACACTAAGCACACAGCCAAGACAACGCAGGAGTGACTTGTCTGAATGTCCTTGAGTGGCCCAGCCAGAGCCCGGACTTGAACCCGATCGAACATCTCTGGAGATCCTAAAAATAACTGTGCAGCGACGCTCCCCATTCAACCTGACAGAGCTTGAGAGGATCTGCAGAGAAGAACGGGAGAAACTCCCCAAATACAGGTGTGCCAAGCTTGTAGCGTCATACCCAAGAAGACTCGAGGCCGTAATCGCTGCCAAAGGTGCTTCAACAAAGTACTGAGTAAAGGGTCTGAATACTTATGTAAATGTGATATTTCAGTTTAAAATAAAGAATGTGCTAAAGGTTTTTTCTTTCTGATCGTTAACATAATGACATTAGGGAACGAAACAGGAAGAAAGCCTCCCACGAAGGTTGTGTCACAAATAACAAAAGGGCTCTGGTCAAAAGTAAGGCATCGAGTGGCATTTTGGGACGTACAATATTTGAACTCTTTTTAACATCTTATCTTCTCTTCTTTCCATTGCAGGTGCAGTGGTATGTATCCCACCTGTTCTCTCCCTCCTTCTCCCGGTTACCGTGGTTACGACCCCTGACTGCCAGAGCATCAGCACCTTGGCTTTAGACTGCTTACTGCTTTAATAAAGTCTCACGGTTACAGTAACAGTCTACAGTCATGGCTACTGATGCCTGGCAACTCGCCGTGGCAACACTACCTGTCCTGGAGACATCGCCCTGGAAGTGCTGCTATGGAAACTATAGTCTAGGTTACCCTGACGTTTGGTATAGTACAGATGTCGTCTTAATTTGATCATCCTGTTGTAGTAATTTTCCTTCACAGCAGGAAATGTAAACCTGTAGTGTATTTGAGGTCTAAAAAGCAAATCGCAAGTTTGTAATTTCCACTTGAAAATGTCAGATTGATATGTCCAACAAAAAGAATGTATCAACCCCTACAAAAAATGTCCATGAATTATAATCCACATAACAATTCACATTTCCTGTTGCAGCAGGATTATTTTCATGCTGTGTGAAACTGGTCAAATTAAGATATGGCATGTCTTGGTTAGTCTCTAGGAATGTCCTCGTTGCAACTTTCCAGAGGACTCCACAACGCTCTCTTCTCCTCTCTCTTTCTCCCCCATTTATTCCTCTCTCTTCCTTGCTCTCCCTCTCTCCCCCAAACTCCCTCTTTCTCCTCTCTGTCTCGTGCCCCTGTGTGTGAGCCAGCCTGCCTGCATGGGCCGGTATTGGGGGATTTCTACGCTGATGTGCGCACGTAGTTTCCACCCACGAGCCAATCGGACATCGCCATCTCCAGTTACCATGCCAACTCCCACTCCTCCTTCTCCCTGCTGTCTCCATGGCGACCGTGGCTTTAGATTGTTACTGTAGAGACGGCAACATGGTAACAGTCTACAGCCATGGTCGTTAGGGGGCATGCGTCACGGCGACAGCGGAAGGCAACGGCGAGGGATGAAAAAGAGAAAAGAAAAGAGAAAAAAGAGCTCTGTGTGTGTGTGTGTGTGTGTGTGTGTGTGTGTGTGTGTGTGTGTGTGTGTGTGTGTGTGTGTGTGTGTGTGTGTGTGTGTGTGTGTGTGTGTGCTGTCTGGCTTGCGTGACGACAGTGTTGTCCCAGTAGATTGGCAACCCAGCTCTCTCTCACACAGCTCTCTCACACACACACACACACACACACACACACACACACACACACACACACACACACACACACACACACACACACACACACACACACACACACACACACACACACACACACACACACACACACAGCTCTCTGAGCCAAACAGACGTTGCCTGCTGCAGTCTCTCTAGGTAGGTGGAAGATACAGAGACACCGCTCACTGCTGTGAAGTTGTCAGTCATTTTACAGAGTGGTCCCTACAGTACATGGTACAACCACAGTAAAGTTAGACGGGGGGACACCACAGTAAAGCTAGACGGGGGACACCACAGTAAAGTTAGACGGGGGACACCACAGTAAAGCTAGACGGGGAGACACCACAGTAAAGCTAGACGGGGGACACCACAGTAAAGCTAGACGGGGAGACACCACAGTAAAGCTAGACGGGGGACACCACAGTAAAGCTAGAC
>NC_074677.1:8308495-8310995 GCF_029448725.1 Salvelinus fontinalis
AGAGAGAAGAAAGGAAAGGAGAGAGAGTAAAGAGGGGAGAAGAGAGGAAAGGAGAGAGAGAAGAGAGGAAAGGAGAGAGATAAGAGAGGAAAGGAGAGAGAGAAGAGGAAAGGAGAGAGAGTAAAGAGGGGAGAAGAGAGGAAAGGAGAGAGGGGAGAAGAGGAAAGGAGAGAGAGAAGAGAGGAAAGGAGAGAGAGAAGAAAGGAAAGGAGAGAGGGGAGAAGAGGAAAGGAGAGAGAGAAGAGAGGAAAGGAGAGAGAGAAGAAAGGAAAGGAGAGAGAGTAAAGAGGGGAGAAGAGAGGAAAAGAGAGAGAGAAGAGAGGAAAGGAGAGAGATAAGAGAGGAAAGGAGAGAGAGAAGAGGAAAGGAGAGAGAGTAAAGAGGGGAGAAGAGATCAAAGGAGAGAGGGGAGAAGAGGAAAGGAGAGAGAGAAGAGAGGAAAGGAGAGAGGGGAGAAGAGAGGAAAGAGGGGAGAAGCGAGGAAAGGAGAGAGAGAAGAGAGGAAAGGAGAGAGAGAAGAGAGGAAAGGAGAGAGAGAAGAGAGGGAAGGAGAGAGAGTAAAGAGGGGAGAAGAGAGGAAAGGAGAGAGGGGAGAAGAGGAAAGGAGAGAGAGAAGAGAGGAAAGGAGAGAGAGAAGAGAGGAAAGGAGAGAGAGTAAAGAGGGGAGAAGAGAGGAAAGGAGAGAGGGGAGAAGAGAGGAGAGAGGGGAGAAGAGAGGAAAGGAGAGAGAGAAGAGAGGAAAGGAGAGAGAGAAGAGAGGAAAGGAGAGAGGAGAAATTCTGCACACTAACACTCAAACACACGATAATGCTTCTGTAAACAACAGTGGTTGGATTAAAACAGTCATTTTTAAACAGGTGACATGTCAGTGTAGTCAGCCATCCCTCTTCCCTCCGTCCCTCTTTCCTACCCCTCCATCTACCCCTCCATCTACCCCTCCATCTACCCCTCCGTCCATCCCTCCGTCCCTCTCTCCGTCCCTCTTTCCTACCCCTCCATCTACCCCTCCATCCATCCCTCCGTCCCTCTCTCCGTCCCTCTTTCCTACCCCTCCATCTACCCCTCCATCCATCCCTCCGTCCCTCTCTCCGTCCCTCTTTCCTACCCCTCCATCTACCCCTCCATCCATCCCTCCGTCCCTCTCTCCGTCCCTCTTTCCTACCCCTCCATCTACCCCTCCATCCATCTCTCCGTCCCTCTTTCCTACCCCTCCATCTACCCCTCCATCCATCTCTCCGTCCCTCTTTCCTACCCCTCCATCTACCCCTCCATCCATCCCTCCGTCCCTCCATCAACCCCTCCATCTACCCCTCCATCCACCCCTCCGTCCCTCTTTCCTACCCCTCCATCTACCCCTCCATCCATGCCTCCGTCGCTCCATCTACCCCTCCATCTACCCCTCCATCCATCCCTCCATCTACCCCTCCATCCATCCCTCCATCTACCCCTCCATCTACCCCTCCATCTACCCCTCCATCCATCCCTCCGTCCCTCTTTCCTACCCCTCCATCTACCCCTCCATCTACCCCTCCATCCATCTCTCCGTCCCTCTTTCCTACCCCTCCATCTACCCCTCCATCCATCCCTCCGTCCCTCTTTCCTACCCCTCCATCTACCCCTCCATCCATCTCTCCGTCCCTCTTTCCTACCCCTCCATCTACCCCTCCATCCATCCCTCCGTCCCTCTTTCCTACCCCTCCATCTACCCCTCCATCCATCTCTCCGTCCCTCTTTCCTACCCCTCCATCTACCCCTCCACCCATCCCTCTTTTCCATACCTCCACCCCTCCCTCCAACCCTCCATTCTTCCCTCCACCCCTCCCTCTTCCCTCCACCCCTCCCTCTCGCCTCCATTCTTCCCTCCACCCCTCCATCTACCCCTCCATCCATCCCTCTTTTCCATACCTCCACCCCTCCCTCCAACCCTCCATTCTTCCCTCCACCCCTCCCTCTTCCCTCCACCCCTCCCTCTTCCCTCCACCCCTCCCTCTCGCCTCCATTCTTCCCTCCATCCCTCCCTCTTCCCTACCCCTCCTTCCATCCTTTCACCCATTCATCTCTTCCACTCTCCCATCCTTCCTTCCACTACTCCCTCCATCCCATCCGGATGATGACTAATACTTACCCCAGTCAGATGTGTCAGAGTCAGACAGGCACCTGTGAGGACGGCCAAACCACAGAGCTGTCTGCCAGGACCCCGGCTGTGGCCCCTCAGCCCAATAACACGGACACCCGCCGATGACATCAGACAGCAGTCATGTGACCTGCCCTCCACTTCATACCACTTCATTCCTCTGAGAGAAAGGAAGAGAGAGAAGAGGGAGAGGGAAGAAGGCGAGAGGAGAGGGAAAGAGGGCAGGAGGAGGGAGAGTCAGGGAGAGAGAGAAGGAGGAGAGAGAGGTAAGAGAGGAGGGAGAGAGAGGAGGGAGAGTCAGGGAGAGAGAGAAGGAGAGAGAGGTAAGAGAGGAGGGAGAGAGAGGAGGGAGAGTCAGGGAGAGAG
>NC_074677.1:8315995-8465995 GCF_029448725.1 Salvelinus fontinalis
TCTGTATTAGTAGCCGTAGTAATAGCAGTAGTCTGTATTAGTAGCAGTAGTAATAGTAGTAGTCTGTATTAGTAGTAGTAGTAATAGCAGTAGTCTGTATTAGTAGCAGTAGTAATAGCAGTAGTCTGTATTGGTAGTAATATTAGTAGTCTGTATTAGTAGCAGTAGTAATAGTAGTAGTCTGTATTAGTAGTAGTAGTAATAGTAGTAGTCTGTATTAGTAGCAGTAGTAATAGCAGTAGTCTGTATTGGTAGTAATAGTAGTAGTCTGTATTAGTAGCAGTAGTAATAGTAGTAGTCTGTATTAGTAGTAGTAGTAATAGCAGTAGTCTGTATTAGTAGTAGTAGTAATAGTAGTAGTATGTATTAGTAGCAGTAGTAATAGTTATAGTCTGTATTAGTAGCAGTATTAATAGCAGTAGTCTGTATTAGTAGTAGTAGTAATAGCAGTAGTCTGTATTAGTAGCAGTAGTAATAGCAGTAGTCTGTATTGGTAGTAATATTAGTAGTCTGTATTAGTAGCAGTAGTAATAGCAGTAGTCTGTATTAGTAGCAGTAGTAATAGCAGTAGTCTGTATTAGCAGTAGTAGTAATAGTAGTACCTGGCCGGTATCCTGCGTCTTCAGGCAGTTTGGAGTTGAAGGACCTTTTTTATACACACACTGTCTCTGTGGCCCCTCCCTCTGTTGCGTCTCCCATGACAACAAGGCTTCTTGAATCAAAATACAGCATGTCGGTCTGACACACCCCCTGCCTTCTCCATCCCTGCCAAACATACTACACATACTGCTTTCAGAACCTGAGAGAGAGAGAGAGAGAGAGAGAGAGAGAGAGAGAGAGAGAGAGAGAGAGAGAGAGAGAGAGAGAGAGAGAGAGAGAGAGAGAGAGAGAGAGAGAGAGAGAGAGAGAGAGAGAGAGAGAGAGAGAGAGAGAGAGAGAGAGAACCCCCTCTCTTCCCCCTCCCTCTGTTATTTCTCGGTTGTTGTGCAATAGAGGAGGAACAGATTCCAAAGCAGAGAGTCACAGCTCTGTTGTAAAACTTACTGGCAACACCGACTCTCTGTTTTTCTTTTTCTGTGTCCCTCTCTCTCCATTCCTCTCCTTGTTATCAAAACCATGTGTGTGTGTGTGTGTGTGTGTGTGTGTGTGTGTGTGTGTGTGTGTGTGTGTGTGTGTGTGTGTGTGTGTGTGTGTGTGTGTGTGTGTGTGTGTGTGTGTGTGTGTGTGTGTGTGTGTACATGCTAAGGTCTAGGAGGGACCGAAGGGACACAGGGGAGGACAGGAGGGGAAAGATAACGAAAGACAGACAGACAGACAGACAGACAGACAGACAGACAGACAGACATAGAGAGAGACAGACAGACAGACAGACAGACAGACAGACAGACAGACATAGAGAGAGACAGAGAGACAGAGAGACAGACAGACAAGTTAGTCAGACAGGCAGACAGAGAGATAGACATAGAGAGAGACAGACAGACAGACAGACAGAGAGAGAGAGAGAGATAGACAGACAGACAGACAGACAGTGGCAGACATAGAGAGAGACAGAGAGACAGAGAGACAGACAGACAAGTTAGTCAGACAGGCAGACAGAGAGATAGACAGACAGCTAGTCAGACATAGATGCAGACAGACAGATAGAGAGACAGACAGACAGACAGACAGTATGACAGAGGCAGACAGAGAGAGTTTACCAGAATACGGCTGATATCTTGTGATATCAGTTGATAATTGGATAGAATACAACGAGAGAGAGAGAGGAAAAGAGCTTGGGAGGGTAGAACGTGGGGATAAAAAGAGCCATGGAAAATAGAATTGAAAGGCTGAATGGAGAATGAGAAGTGGAGAGAGAGGAAGGACAAGACAGAAAGAGAGAGGGAAGACAAGAGAGAGAGAGAGGAGATAAAGTGAGAGAATACTGTATATATATAATATGACATTTGTAATGTCTTTATTGTTTTGAAACTTCTGTATGTGTAATGTTTACTGTTAATTCGTTTTGTTTATTTGACTTTTGTATATTATCTACCTCACTTGCTTTGGCAATGTTAACACATGTTTCCCATGCCAATAAAGCCCCTTGAATTGAATTGAATTGAAAAAAAAAAAAATACAGGAATCTAATATTGATAAACTTCCGTATGTGTGAGGTGAAAAACCGCAGTGTGCATCGCAGCAAAATGTGTGACCTGTTACGATAAGAAACGAGCAACCAGAGGAACACAAACACAAAGGTAAATAAAACCTACACGGAACAAAAAATATAAACACAACATGCAACAAATTCTCAGATTTTACTGAGTTACAGTTCATATAAGGAATTCAGACAATTAAAATACATTCAGTAGGATCGTAACGATTGTCGTACTCTTCCTCCTCCTCGGACGAGGAAGAGGAGAGAGGGATCGGAAGACTAATGTGCAGCGAGGTATGATGACATAATGAATTTATTAGACACGACGAACACTGACACGAACTATACTTGAAATATTTACAAAATAACAAACAAACAACGTAGACTGACCTGAACATGCAAACTACATACAACGAAGCCCGCAATGAACAGGGAAAAAACGAACGAGACGAGACAGTACCGTGTGGTGCAATAAACACAGACACAGCGACAATCACCCACAAACAAACAGTGTGTAAAGGCAGTCAATGTTGTTCTCCCCCTTAGACGAGAAGGAGCATGGATAGGACCAAGATGCGGATTGAGGGAAATAAGCCATCTTTTAATGAAGAACAGCAAACAAGACACTACAAACTACAAAACAACAAACTAACAAACCTTCAACCGTCCTGTGTGGCCCAAACACTGACACAGGAACAAACACCCACAAAACACCAGTGAAACCCTGGCTGCCTTTGTATGACTCTCAATTAGAGACAAACAATACACACCTGTCTCTAATTGAGAATCATACCAGGCCGAACACAAAACCCCACATAGAAATACAAACATAGACAAACCCACCCAACTCACGCCCTGACCAACTAAAATGAATACAAAACAAAGGAAAACAGGTCAGGAACGTGACAGAACCCCCCCCCTTAAGGTGCGAACTCCGGGCGCACCAGCACAAAGTCTAGGGGAGGGTCTGGGTGGGCGTCTGTCCACGGTGGCGGCTCTGGCGGTGGACGAGGTCCCCACCCCACCATAATCAATCCCCGCTTCTTTATCCCCCTCCCAATGACCACCCTCCCACTAACCCCACCTAAATGAAGGGGCAGCACCGGGATAAGGGGCAGCACCGGGATAAGGGGCAGCACCGGGATAAGGGGCAGCACCGGGACAAGGGGCAGCACCGGGACAAGGGGCAGCACCGGGACAAGGGGCAGCACCGGGACAAGGGGCAGCACCGGGACAAGGGGCAGCACCGGGACAAGGGGCAGCACCGGGACAAGGGGCAGCACCGGGACAAGGGGCAGCACCGGGACAAGGGGCAGCACCGGGATAAGGGGCGGCAGGTCCTGGCTGAGGGACTCCGGCAGGTCCTGGCTGAGGGACTCCGGCAGGTCCGGGCTGAGTGGCAGCTCCGGACTGTAGGGCAGCTCCGGACTGTAGGGCAGCTCCGGACTGTAGGGCAGCTCCGGACTGGCGGGCAGCTCCTGACTGGCGGGCAGCTCCTGACTGGCGGGCAGCTCCTGACTGGCGGGCAGCTCCTGACTGGCGGGCGTCTCTGGCAGCTCCTGACTGGCGGGCGTCTCTGGCAGCTCCTGACTGGCGGGCGTCTCTGGCAGCTCCTGACTGGCGGGCGTCTCTGGCAGCTCCTGACTGGCGGGCGTCTCTGGCAGCTCCTGACTGGCGGGCGTCTCTGGCAGCTCCTGACTGGCGGACGTCTCTGGCAGCTCCTGACTGGCGGGCGTCTCTGGCAGCTCCTGACTGACGGACGGCTCTACTGGCTCGGGACAGACGGGCGGCTCTAATGGCTCGTGGCAGACGGCTGACTCAGATGGCGCTGGGCAGACAGATGGCGCTGGGCAGACAGATGGCTCAGACGGCGCTGGGCAGACAGATGGCTCAGACGGCGCTGGGCAGACAGATGGCTCAGACGGCGCTGGGCAGACAGATGGCTCAGACGGCGCTGGGCAGACAGATGGCTCAGACGGCGCTGGGCAGACAGATGGCTCAGACAGCGCTGGGCAGACAGATGGCTCAGACGGCGCTGGGCAGACAGATGGCTCAGACGGCGCTGGGCAGACAGATGGCTCAGACGGAGCTGGGCAGACGGGCCGTTCAGGCACCGCTGGGCAGACGGCAGACTCTGGCCGGCTGAGACGCACTATAGGCCTGGTGCGTGGTACCGGAACTGGAGGTACCGGGCTGAGGGCACGCACCTCAGGGCGAGTGCGGGGAACAGGAACAGGGCACACTGGACTCTCGTGGCGCACTCTAGGCCTGGTGCGTGGTACCGGAACTGGAGGTACCGGGCTGAGGGCACGCACCTCAGGGCGAGTGCGGGGAGAAGGAACAGTGCGTCCAGGGCTCTGGAGACGCACAGGAGGCTTGGTGCGTGGTGCCGGAACTGGAGGCACCGGGCTGGAGACACGCACCATAGGGAGAGTACGTGGAAGAGGAACAGGGCTCTGGAGATGCACTGGAAGCCTGGTGCGTGGTGTAGGCACTGGTGGTACTGAGCTGGGGTGGGAAGGTGGCGCCGGATATACCGGACCGTGAAGGAGGACACGTGCTCTTGAGCACCGAGCCTCCCCAACCTTACCAGGTTGAATGGACCCCGTAGCCCTACCAGTGCGGCGAGGTGGAATAGCCCGCACTGGGCTATGCAGGCGAACCGGGGACACCACCTGTAAGGCTGGTGCCATGTACGCCGGCCCGAGGAGACGTACTGGAGACCAGATACGTTGGGCCGGCTTCATGGCACTCGGCTCGATGCCCAACCTAGCCCTCCCAGTGCGGCAAGGTGGAATAGCCCGCACTGGGCTAAGCACGCGTACTGGGGACACCGTGCGCTTTACCGCATAACACGGTGTCTGACCAGTACGACGCCCTCTTACTCCACGGCAAGCCCGGGGAGTTGGCTCAGGTATCCAACCCGGCTTCGCCACACTCCCCTTTAGCCCCCCCCCAAGAAATTCTTGGGTGAGCCTCTCGGGCTTCCAGCCTCTCATCCGTGCTGCCTCCTCAATCCACCGCTCCTGGGCTGTGGCTGCCTTCTTCACCTCCCGAGAGCGGCGATTCTCTCCAACCCTTCCCCAGGGTCCTTTTCCGTCCATGATCTCCCAAGACCATTCCTCCTGTGTCCAGTGCCTTAGTTCTTTCTCTCTCTCCTCAATCCGCTTGGTCCTGTTGTGGTGGGTGTTTCTGTAAAGGCAGTCAATGTTGTTCTCCCCCTTAGACGAGAAGGAGCATGGATAGGACCAAGATGCGGATTGAGGGAAATAAGCCATCTTTTAATGAAGAACAGCAAACAAGACACTACAAACTACAAAACAACAAACTAACAAACCTTCAACCGTCCTGTGTGGCCCAAACACTGACACAGGAACAAACACCCACAAAACACCAGTGAAAACCTGGCTGCCTTTGTATGACTCTCAATTAGAGACAAACAATACACACCTGTCTCTAATTGAGAATCATACCAGGCCGAACACAAAACCCCACATAGAAATACAAACATAGACAAACCCACCCAACTCACGCCCTGACCAACTAAAATGAATACAAAACAAAGGAAAACAGGTCAGGAACGTGACACAGTGAGAACAACCTACCTTAATTTGACTCTCAATCAGAGGAAACGCCAAACACCTGCCTCTAATTGAGAGCCATACCAGGCAACCCTTTAACCCAACATAGAAACACAACACATAGAAATGCCCACCCAGCTCACGTCCTGACCAACAAAACAAAAGATTAACACAAGAACTAGGGTCAGAACGTGACAAGGATAATCTATGGGAATACAGATATGCATCTGTTGATCACGGATACCTTAAAGAAAAGGGTAGGGGCGTGGATCAGAAAACCAGCCAGTATCTGGTGTGACCGCCATTTTACCTCATGCAGCGCGACACATCTTCTTCACATAGAGTTGATCAGGCTGTTGATTGTGGCCTGTGGAATGTTGTCCCACTCCTCTTCAATGGCTGTGCCAAGTTGCTGGATATTGGCGGGAACTGGAACATGCTGTGGTACAAGTCGATCCAGAGCATCCCAAACATGCTCAATGGGTGACATGTCTGGTGAGACTGCAGGTCATGGAAGAACTGGGACATTTTCAGCTTCCAGGAATTGTGTCCAGATCCTTGCGACATGGGGCCGTGCATTATCATGCTGAAACATGAGGTGATGGCGGCAGATTAATGGCACAACAATGGACCTCAGGGATCTCATCACGGTATCATTCAAATTGGCATTGATCAAATGCAATGCTGTTCGTTGTCCGTTATGCCTTCCAATACCATAACCCCACCAGCGCCACGGGGCATTCAACGTTGACAACAGCGAACCGCTCGCCCACACGACGCCGTACACTTGGTCTAAGGTTGTGAGGTCGATTGCACGTACTCCCATATTCTCTAAAACAACGTTGGAGGCAGTTTACGGTGGAGAAATGAACATTCAATTCACTGGCAACAGCTCTGGTGGACATTCCTGCAGTCAGCATGACAATTCCACTCTCCCTCAAAACTTGACATCATCTGTGGCATTGAGTTGTTGTGACAAAACTGCGCATTTTAGAGTGGTCTTTTTTAATGTCCCCAGCACCTCTGTAATTATCAGGCTGTTTAATCAGCTTTTTTGATATGCCATACCTGTCAGGTGGATGGATTATCTTGACAAAGGAGAAATGTTCAATAACAGGGAAGTAAACAAATTTGTGCACAACATTTGAGAGAAATAAGCTTTTATGGGCGTATGGACCATTTCTGGGATTCTGGAATGACTCTGTAAACAAAGACAAACACACACACAAATACATCCATAAACACCCACGTCTGTGTGTGTGTGTGTGTGTGTGTGTGTGTGTGTGTGTGTGTGTGTGTGTGTGTGTGTGTGTGTGTGTGTCTGTGTATGACCAGTAACATTTGATGCATTCACAACCACACAAACACACCACAAAGACTCAGAACTAGTGATAAAAAGTAAATAAAATAAAAAAGTTACGCAGTTTTAACGATATATCGTATTGTTTTGACAATATGGAAACATTATGCTCGTTGGCTATTCCTGCACCAAACCTCTGGTGTTTTTTCCCTCGTATTTTATCTTGTTTTTCATCTTATATTTTAAATAAGGAGCCATTTTGTTTTCAGCATTGAACTGAAAACATATAGAACGGTGAGAATCACAATACAATACAATCAGCACCTAAGTATCAATGATAATATTGCATTGTATTGTGAGGTCCCTGGCAATCCCCCCCCAGCCCTACTCAGAACCCAGACAGTCAACTCTCAAATCCATTACACACACACACACACACACAATGAATCTGAACCAACAGAATACCAAAGCAAAAACATTTACATTCCTGTATTACATCATCATACATGTAGCACACACGACGCACATAACTACACAGCCCAGGGTCAAAGGAGGGAGGGGGAGAGGTGGAGGGAGGGAGGGAGGGAGAGCGATAGGGTCAAAGGAGGGAGGGGGAGAGGTGGAGGGAGGGAGGGAGAAAGAGACAGGGTCATAGTAGGAGGAGCGAGGGAGAGAGAGAGAGAGACAGGGGGAGGGAGGGGGATAGTGAGACAGGGTCATAGTAGGAGGAGCGAGGGTGAGAGAGGGAGAGATATGGGGAGGGAGGGAGAAAGAGACAGGGTCAGATTAGGAAGAGAGAGAGAGAGAGAGAGAGACAGGGGAGGGAGGGAGAAAAGACAGGGTCAGATTAGGAAGAGAGAGGGAGGGAGTGAGAGACAGGGGGAGGGAGGGAGGGTCAGAGTAGGAGGAGAGGGGGAGAGATAGAGAGAGAGATAGAAAGACAGGGTCAGAGTAGGAGGAGAGCGAGATAGAGGGGTGAGAGGGAGGAGAGCGATAGAGAGACAGGGTGAAAGAGAGAGAGAGTTAGGGGAGAGAGAGAGATGGGGGAAGAAGAGAGGAAGAGAGAGAGAGGGTAACGGAGGTACAGGCTACTGGAACTCTGTCATATGAAAGCAGGGAGAGGGAGGGAGAGGGGGAGAGAGAGAGACAGCGAGAGAGAGAGAGAGAGAGACAGCGAGAGAGAGAGAGAGAGAGAGAGAGAGAGAGAGACAGCGAGAGAGAGAGAGAGAGACAGCGAGAGAGAGAGAGAGAGAGAGAGAGAGAGAGAGAGAGAGAGAGAGAGAGAGAGAGAGAGAGAGAGAGAGAGAGAGAGAGAGAGAGAGAGAGAGAGAGAGAGAGAGAGAGGTAAGGAAAAAAGAGGACGGATTGAGATTCTCGTCTGGAAGCAATCATGATGCTAGCAACAGTCTGACACGTAGAAGCTTCCACTGAAAGAACACTGAGTCCTTTGCCCTCTTCCCACAAACACACAGAGAAAGACAAGTTGATTATCAGTGCCAGATACGAGACACTATACTCTGTCTGTCTGTACTGCAGCAGAAGGTCCCAGAGCTGCATCAATGAGTCTTCATGCTTCCAACAAAATCTACATTTTGGTGATTGATGGCGGGGTACGTGGCAACAATTCACGACGTTCTTGTCATGGAGTCAAACACAACATTTCAATGTATTTTTTAACAACCCGCCCCCCCCCCTTCCCTCCCTGCCCTGAGAATGACAGTGATATTTCAGTGTTTTCCCTAACCTATACCAGTCATTTTGGTACTGTGGTAGCCTAGTATCTAACTCAAACGCTGAAAATCTCTTTGGGCTCTTAACATTGCATGAAAATTAAAGACGCTTTACAATCTTGTCTTTATAGCAAACCATTCCTGAATACATAAGATAAGTGTGTTTAACTTGAGCTCCATCAACATGAAGTTCAGCTCTTTCATTTCCAGCCATTTTCCTCCTCTGAAACCTCTAGGAAAGTTTCCATGCGTCTCCTTCCCCTAATGAACCCTCTTGAGAAACTCCTGGTAGGTCTGTCTGTGTGCTAAGGCCGCGGGGGCACAAATGGCCACCAGGATGAGTCAGCACCTGAGGCTCCTGGAACAGGGGGAGGAGCTCCAATCTCCTCCTATCAGGAATGACCTGATCTTCCTGTCCGAAAATGTGCAGGGAGGAGATGATGAGGGGAGAGAACGTGCAGCCAGACTAGAGCAAGAAGAATGTGTAGCCAGACGAGAGCAAGAAGAATGTGTAGCCAGACTAGAACAAGACGAATGTGTAGCCAGGCTAGATCAAGAAGAATGTGTAGCCAGACTAGAACAAGACGAATGTGTAGCCAGGCTAGATCAAGAAGAATGTGTAGCCAGACTAGATCAAGAGGAATGTGTAGCCAGACGAGAGCAAGAAGAATGTGTAGCCAGACTAGAACAAGACGAATGTGTAGCCAGACTAGATCAAGAAGAATGTGTAGCCAGACTAGAACAAGAAGAATGTGTAGCCAGACTAGAGCAAGAAGAATGTGTAGCCAGACTAGAACAAGAAGAGTGTGTAGCCAGACTAGAACAAGATCAATGTGTGCATGCCATTCGATTGAAAGAGACAGATCTGGAAGCACTCTGAATCCAGTCAGGCCATCCCGAATCCAGTCAGGCCATCCTGAATCCAGCCAGGCCATCCTGAATCCAGTCAGGCCATCCCGAATCCAGTCAGGCCATCCTGAATCCAGCCAGGCCATCCTGAATCCAGTCAGGCCATCCTGAATCCAGTCAGGCCATCCTGAATCCAGTCAGGCCATCCTGAATCCAGTCAGGCCATCCTGAAACCTCAACAGTTTGATCTTGGTCGGAACAGCCGGCTTGTACCATCTTTGAACGAAAAGGAGATGGATATATATATGTATACACTACCGTTCAAAAGTTTGGGGTCACTTGGAAATGTCGTTGTTTTTGAATGAAAAGCTAATTCTTTGTCCATTAAAATAAAAAAATAACATAAAATTGATCAGAAATACAGTGTAGACATTGGTAATGTTGTAAATGACTATTGTAGCTGTAGCTTTTTTATGGAATATCTACATAGTCGTACAACATTAGAAAACCGTTTTGCAATTATGTTAGCACAGCTGAAAACTGTTGTTCTGATTTAAAGAAGCAATAAAACTGGCCTTCTTTAGATTAGTTGAGTATCTGGAGCATCAGCATTTGTGGGTTCGATTACAGGCTCAAAATGGCCAGAAACAAAGAACTTTCTTCTGAAACTCATCAGTTTATTCTTGTTCTGAGAAATGAAGGCTATTCCATGCGAGAAATTGCCAAGAAACTGAAGATCTCGTACAACGCTGTGTACTACTCCCTTCACAGAACAGAGCAAACTGGCTCTAACGAGAATAGAGAGAAGAGTGGGAGGCCCCGGTGCACAACCGAGCAAGAGTACAAGTACATTAGAGTGTCTAGTTTGAGAAACAGACTCTTAACAAGTCCTTAACTGGCAGCTTCATTAAATAGTACCCACAAAACACCAGTCTCAACGGCAGGCAGAGTTGCAAAGAAAAAGCCATATCTCAGACTGGCCAATAAAAATAAAAGATTAAGAGGGACAAAAGAACACAGACACACAGTGGAGTATAGGTTGTTGCTCCAACATCCCACTGCCAGGTCTCTAACATCCTCCCTGTAGGCTGACTCATCATCGCCAGTGATCAGGCCTACCACCGTCAAGTCATCAGCGAACTTGATAATGGTGTTGGAGTTGTGCGTGGCCACGCAGTCATGGGTGAACAGGGAGTACAGGAGGGGAGTAAGCACACACCCCTGTGGTGGCCCCTGTGTTAAAGGTAAGCGTGGCGGAGGTGATGTTGCCTACCCTTCCTACTTGGGGTCGGTCCGTCAAGATGTCCAGGATCCAGTTGCAGAGGGAGGTGTTCAGACCCAGTCCTAAGCTTGGTGACGAGCTTGGAGGGGACAATGGTGTTGAAGGCTGAGCTGTAGTCCATGAACATGCATTTTCACATAGGTATTCCTCTTATCTAGGTGGGTGAGGGCAGTGTGGAGAGCAATTGAGATTGCGTCATCTATGTTGGGGCCGTATGCAAATTGGAGTGGGTCTGGGATGGTGGAGGTAATGTGTTGTCATAAACCAGCCTCTCAAAGCACTTTGTGACTACAGAGGTGAGTGCTACAGGGTGGTAGCCATTGTGGCATGAAACCTTAGAGTTCTTGCGAACAGAAATTATGGTAGTCAATTTATAACATGTGGGGATTATAAGACTGGGAATTGAAAATTACTGTGAATATGCCTGCCAGCTGTTTTGCGCCTACTCTGAGAATGTGCCCTGGAATAACGTTGAGGCCCTCGACCTTGCCGGTGTTGACCTTATTAAAGACCCTTCTCACGTCGGCCTCGGAGAGTGAGATCACCCAATCCTCTGGGTCGGTGACGGCCCTCACTCCGGCTTGATGTTGTTGTTTTCAAAGCTAGCATAAAAATGGATTGAACTCGTCTGGGAGAGGCATTGTTAGGCAGATCACGGTTGGGTTTTCCTTTGTAATCCATAATGGAATGTAGCCCCTGCCACAGTTGGCGAGCGGTGGAGCCTGTGTAGTATGATTCCACCTTGTTACTATATTGTCCTTTTACTCGTTTGTTGACTCTGCAGCAGTCATAGCGGGACTTCTTGTACGTATTCCTGTCTTCGGTCGTAGCCTCAGGGTTGTTTACAATAGTTCTGTGTGCGGTAGCCCTGTTCTTTAGTTTAGTGCCAACCTCTGTGTTAATCCAGGACTTCTGAATGGGGAAGCAGCGAACCCTCACCGTTGGGACAATGTAGCCGATACATTTTTTTAATGAAGTCGGTGCTCGTCGATGTTATCGGGGGAGTGTCGAATCATATTCCAATCAACGCTAGCAAAGCAGTCCTGTAGCTTAACCTCTGATTCTAGAGACCATTTCTAAATGGAGCTTATGCTTGTAAACAGGAAGCAAGAGTACCGAGTCATGATCTGATTTGCATCTGATTTGCTGAATGACGGACGAGGGAGGGCCTTGTATGCTTGCTTGTGGGCAGAATAGAAGTGGTCTAGGACTTTATCGCCCCCTAGTGGTGACGGAGACGTGTTGATGGAAGTTGAGCATCAAGTGTCTTAGTGACGCCAAGTTAAAATAGCTGGGAATCAGAAAGGCAGCCTCTGGATGTGGGTTTTCTCACTTGTTTATAGCCTTGTACAGTTCATGGAGGGAAGAGGTGACTGGTTTTCCCCTTCGCCTTAATCTCACCAGGATCTTCCCTCTCTTGCCTCTGTAACGCCTGCGTTTTTCTCTTGGGTTGGAATTTATAAAGATAGCCCAGGGCAGATGAGTGGAAGTCGAAGCCGGATTTCGGGGTTTATTAACTACCGATCTACTGATCAAAAGTTCTTGTAGGTTGTAAGAAAAATAATAGCATGAAAATAGAGTAACACTAAATGACCAAGTAATCATAAAGTTGGATCGGAGCAAAACGGCGACAAACCTTTTTTCCAATTTTCTTACGTTTACAACCTTATTCAAAAAATGGATTAAATCGTTTTTTTCTCTCTCATCAATCTACACACAATACCACATAATGACAAAGCAAAAACAGGTATTTAGACATTTTTGCAAATGTATGAAAAAAAAACTGAAATATCAAATTTACATAAGTATTCAGACCCTTTACTCAGTACTTTGTTGAAGCACCTTTGGCAGTGATTACAAGTCTACTTGGGTATGACGCTACAAGCTTGACACACCTGTATTTGTGGAGTTTCTCCCATTATTAACTGCAGATCCTCTCAAGCTCTGTCAGGTTGGATGGGGAGCGTTGCTGCACAGCTATTTTCAAGTCTCTCCAGAGATGTTCGATCGGGTTCAAGTCCGGCCTCAAACAAAGCATTTGTGTTTCGTAAGTCCGCCAGATCAGAGGCAGTAGGGATGACCAGGGATGTTCTCTGTTTAGTGAGTCCTCCAGATCAGAGGCAGTAGGGTTGACCAGGGATGTTCTCTGTTTAGTGAGTCCGCCAGATCAGAGGCAGTAGGGATGACCAGGGATGTTCTATGTTTAGTGAGTCCTCCAGATCAGAGGCAGTAGGGATGACCAGGGATGTTCTCTTGATAAGTGCCTGAATTGAACCATTTTCCTGTCCCACTAAGCATTGAAAATGTAACTAGTACTTTGGGTTGTCAGGGAAAATGTATGTAATAAAAAGTACATTATTTTCTTTCGGGAATGTAGTGAAGTAAAAGTAAAAGTTGTCAAAAATATAATTAGTAAAGTAAAGTACAGATACTCCATTAAAACTACTTAAGTAGTACCTTAAAGTATTCTTTACGTAAGTACTTTACACCACTGAACATAGGTAACATCCAAAATGACACCCTATCCACCTTAGGACTTCCTGGTTAAAAGTAGGGCACTCTAAAGGGAATAGGGTGGCATTGCAGACGCAAACATTTATTTTTTTACTGTATGTATATTTCACTGTGACATTATTTTGTATCTTTCTTTGTATTGATTTGAATGTACTGAATGTAACGAAAAAAAAAAAAAAAGACTAAATCAATTATTATTTTATTTTCTGTTCATCTTTACCCGTTTAACAATCAATCTGGTGCAGGTGGAAAAGGGTTTAACGATAATGTTCTGAGAGACGTGAGGAAACAAAAGGGTTAATATCAGAGCGATGTAGATTACCCTGGATGGTTGGTTGGATGTTTACATGCCATCATTCCATGCCCATAATTAGGAATATGGAAAATGAAATCTGATCTCAGATCTGTAGTTGAAGGCAACATGTGCCTCAAAGGGAGAGATGGAGGATAACGTTCATAGCAGCTCGCTGGCTCCATCTAGTGGATGTACACGGTTATTTAATGGTTGTTTATTTAAAGGCAAACACATACACACACAGAGAGAGAGAGAGAGAGAGAGTGGTTAGGTTAGTATCTAATGCTTATGCAGAATAAAATATCCATATTAGAGGCGACTTTGCTGATAGCTACTTTGAGGGAAAACGTTTTCACTATGACTGATATGGTTGTTCCACCTAGCTATCGTAACATGAATGACTGTACGATGCTCTAGATAACAGCATCTACTAAATGACTAAAATGTCAATGTAAAAATGGGTAGGTACAAGGTTTGAGAAATCTGATCCTAGATCTGTGGATAGGTTAGTATCTAACGCTAGTGACAGAGCGACAGACACAATATAGACAGCTACTGGAGACGCACCTTGCACAGTTCAATCGAGACCGCTGAAGCTGGCATCGAGACCGCTGAAGCTGGCATCGAGACCGCTGAACCAAAGCTGGCATCGAGACCGCTGAACCAAAGCTGGCATCGAGACCGCTGAACCAAAGCTGGCATCGAGACCGCTGAACCGAAGCTGGCATCGAGACCGCTTAACTGAAGCTGGCATCGAGACCGCTGAACCGAAGCTGGCATCGAGACCGCTTAACTGAAGCTGGCATCGAGACCGCTGAACCGAAGCTGGCATCGAGACCGCTGAACCGAAGCTGGCATCGAGACCGCTGAACCGAAGCTGGCATCGAGACCGCTGAACCGAAGCTGGCATCGAGACCGCTTAACCGAAGCTGGCATCGAGACCGCTGAACCGAAGCTGGCATCGAGACCGCTGAACCGAAGCTGGCATCGAGACCGCTTAACCGAAGCTGGCATCGAGACCGCTGAACTGAAGCTGGCATCGAGACCGCTGAACCGAAGCTGGCATCGAGACCGCTGAACCGAAGCTGGCATCTAGACCGCTGAACCGAAGCTGGCATCGAGACCGCTTAACCGAAGCTGGCATCGAGACCGCTGAACCGAAGCTGACATCGAGACCGCTTAACCGAAGCTGGCATCGAGACCGCTTAACTGAAGCTGGCATCGAGACCGCTTAACTGAAGCTGGCATCGAGACCGCTGAACCGAAGCTGGCATCGAGACCGCTTAACCGAAGCTGGCGTCGAGACCGCTGAACTGAAGCTGGCATCTAGACCGCTAAACCGAAGCTGGCATCGAGACCGCTGAACTGAAGCTGGCATCTAGACCGCTGAACCGAAGCTGGCATCGAGACCGCTTAACCGAAGCTGGCATCGAGACCGCTGAACCGAAGCTGGCATCGAGACCGCTGAACCGAGGCTGGCATCTAGACCGCTGAACCGAAGCTGGCATCGAGACCGCTGAACCGAAGCTGGCATCGAGACCGCTTAACCGAAGCTGGCATCGAGACCGCTGAACCGAAGCTGGCATCGAGACCGCTGAACTGAGGCTGGCATCTAGACCGCTGAACCGAAGCTGGCATCGAGACCGCTGAACCGAAGCTGGCATCGAAACCGCTTAACTGAAGCTGGCATCGAGACCGCTGAACCGAAGCTGGCATCGAGACCGCTGAACCGAAGCTGGCATCGAGACCGCTGAACCGAAGCTGGCATCAAAACCGCTTAACTGAAGCTGGCATCGAGACCGCTGAACCGAAGCTGGCATCGAGACCGCTGAACTGAGGCTGGCATCGAGACCGCTTAACTGAAGCTGGCATCGAGACCGCTGAACCGAAGCTGGCATCGAGACCGCTGAACCGAAGCTGGCATCGAGACCGCTGAACCGAAGCTGGCATCGAGACCGCTTAACTGAAGCTGGCATCGAAACCGCTTAACTGAAGCTGGCATCTAGACCGCTTAACCGAAGCTGGCATCGAGACCACTTAACCGAAGCTGGCATCGAGACCGCTGAACCGAAGCTGGCATCGAGACCGCTTAACTGAAGCTGGCATCGAAACCGCTTAACTGAAGCTGGCATCTAGACCGCTGAACCGAAGCTGGCATCGAGACCGCTGAACCGAAGCTGGCATCGAGACCGCTGAACCGAAGCTGGCATCGAGACCGCTGAACCGAAGCTGGCATCGAGACCCCTTTGTCCTAAAAATGCTTTCCAGTTTCACTGACTCACCCAATGACGCGCAGCTCACTCGCTTGTGATGGCTGATGCGCCAAAAGCCTAACAAGGAACAGCGTTCCCGACCGAAGGCTGTTCCTTATTGTTGGGATACAATTCACAGCTACGCTATTTAAAAAAAAAAGAGCCTTATCGTGGTGTAGTAGGCTATTCTGAACTATTTCTGAACAGACAGCAGTAATTATATAACTTTGGCAAATGTATTTACATTTATCAGTGGTGATGCAGTTCCTTCAGAACCCTTCGCGCGATTCTATAAGGAAATAAATGACGAAGTGCAACGCTGGAGAGATGAGAGTTGCAGGCTGATGTCTATCAGAGCAGAGAGATGAGAGTTGCAGGCTGATGTCTATCAGAGCAGAGAGATGAGAGTTGCAGGCTGATGGCTATCAGAGCAGAGAGATGAGAGTTGCAGGCTGATGTCTATCAGAGCAGAGAGATGAGAGTTGCAGGCTGATGTCTATCAGAGCAGAGAGATGAGAGTTGCAGGCTGATGGCTATCAGAGCAGAGAGATGAGAGTTGCAGGCTGATGGCTATCAGAGCAGAGAGATGAGAGTTGCAGGCTGATGGCTATCAGAGCAGAGAGAGGGAGAGAGATCATAGAAAAAGTGAATCTCATGTTTGTTATGTGAGAGATACTGGCGCGCTTGGTCTCACACATAAGTTACAATGTTGCGCAAACCAAATAGGCTCCGGAACAAAACAGTCCAAAACGGAGAGGATCCGGCTCAAATTAAGCACTGATGACGAGACTTCAGATGGTGGTGGTGGGGAGATTTTTTGCCGTCGGCAACTGTTGCTGTACCACAGCACGTGAGCGAATGAGGGGTAAGTTGAAATAGATTTACATTTCAAGATGCATTGTTATAAAGAGAAGAAATGGATTATTGCAAAGAGTTGTAATGAACGAGTAATCGCTGCGTTGTTTGAATTTGGTCAGTAACCGAAAAGTTGCTGGATCGAATCCTCGAGCGCACTAAGTAAACATCTGTCGTCCTGCCCCGCTGTTCACAATTTCCGTTTTATGACATTTATGTCATGTATTAAAGTCTCACGTTGGTTAAATTACCACATTTGTAAAAAAAAAAGAAGTGAATTTATGAAAGGCTTAACGTCAACGGAAGGCCTGCAAACGTCAATTATTCTATGTTGAGAAATCACAACGTTGCGGACTACGCCTCTACCTTGATCTCAGAAAACGGCCACAACTTGAACAGTCTGTTTTTAAAACAATTGATCGTGTTGTTGTTGCCCCTCCAATAGTGATATTATCGATCCTCAGATCTATTTGAACAGTTTTCACGATTCTTTACAGAAAATATAGACATATTGAATCCCAGATTGACAGTAGCCAACCCACACCAGTATTTCTGGTCAGGGGACACTTCAGGCAACTATTCCCGAGATGTCCACTGCTTCCTTTTGTTCGTTTGAGTCTCTCCTTGATAGTGTAGCTCACAACGAAGACCTCCTCCTGCCCCTTAGACGTGGTCCCTACTCGACTACTCAGAGGTTATGCCTACTGTTGGCCCCAACATGGTGTCTCTTGTTAAAATCTCCCTGGCCTCTGGTTCCTTTCCAGCCTATTTTAAAACTGCTCTGCTCCAACATCTTCTTAAAAAGCATAGACCCCCGACTCACTGAATAATTGACAGACCAAACTCTAAACTTCCTTTATTTTATCCAATAGTTTAGAAAAAGTTGTTTTCGAACAATTGGTGCCTTTTTTTGTGTGCTTATTTTAAAAAAATCGTCGGGCTTCCACTCACTTCACAGCATACAAACTGCTTCATTAAAAGTCAGTAATGACTGCTATTGCCTTGGAATGCTCTATCCTAGTTCTCTATCCTAGTTTTCTATCCTAGTTCTCTATCCTAGTTTTCTATCCTAGTTCTCTATCCTAGTTCTCTATCCTAGTTCTCTATCCTAGTTCTCTATCCTAGTTCTCTATCCTAGTTCTCTATCCTAGTTCTCTATACTAGTTCTCTATCCTAGTTCTCTATCCTAGTTTTCTATCCTAGTTCTCTATCCTAGTTTTCTATCCTAGTTCTGTATCCTAGTTCTCTATCCTAGTTCTCTATCCTAGTTCTCTATCCTAGTTCTCTATCCTAGTTCTCTATCCTAGTTCTCTATCCTAGTTCTCTATCCTAGTTTTCTATCCTAGTTCTCTATCCTAGTTTTCTATCCTAGTTCTCTATCCTAGTTCTCTATCCTAGTTCTCTATCCTAGTTCTCTATCCTAGTTCTCTATCCTAGTTCTCTGTCCTAGTTCTCTATCCTAGTTCTCTATCCTAGTTCTCTGTCCTAGTTCTCTATCCTAGTTCTCTATCCTAGTTCTCTATCCTAGTTCTCTATCCTAGTTCTCTATCCTAGTTCTCTATCCTAGTTCTTTTGGATTTCAGTGGTGTGTTTTGATACTATTTATCATAACATTCTTGTCGACTGGCTGGAGAGGTGGGTGGGAATCTCTGGCATTGCCATCGATTGGTTCAGGTCATGTTTATGTGGCAGACGATTCTCACTGAGCACGGGCGGATCAGTATCGTCCCCAGCACCTATTTTGGGCACCATAATGTTTTCCCTGTGTATGTTTCCCCTTGGTGACATCATCCTCAATCATGATTCCGTTTCACTGCCATGCGGATGACAAGCAGCTTTATTTACCAATCAGACCCCGTGATCAAGCTAATTAAATCACATTTTATTGGTCACATACACATGGTTAGCAGATGTTAATGTGAGTAGCGAAATGCCTTTGCTTCTAGTTCTGACAGTGCAGTAATATCTAACAAGTAATCTAACAATTGCACAACACCTACCGTATACATGTTTTTGTTGTATTATTTCACTGCCGTACTGTGTTGGATCTTGTCTAGCCATCTTGTCTCAAGAGGACCACAATGGAAATAAGTCCCAGACTTTATTGTGTGTTATCCTCCATGATTTTATTCATGTGCATGTATGGCTTTTAAGTTTTATGTGTGCTTGTTTTTTTAAATGGTTGAATTAATAAACTAAACTAATACACACAAATCTAAGTAAAGGAATGGAATAAGAATATGTACATATAAGTATGCAGATGTGTAATGACAGAGCGGCATAGGCAAGATGCAGTAGATGGTATAAAATACACTATATACATATGAGATGAGTAATGTAAGATATGTAAACATTATTAAAGTGACTAGTGATCCATTTATTAAAGTGGCCAATGATTTCAAGTCTGTATGTAGGCAGCAGCCTTTCTGTGTTAGTGATGGCTGTTTAACAGTCTGATGGCCTTGAGATAGAAGATGTTTATCAGTCTCTCGGTCCCAGCTTTGATGCACCTGTACTGACCTCGCCTTCTGGATGGTACAGGTGTGAACAGGCAGTGGCTCAGGTGGTTGATGTCCTTGATGATCTTTTTGGCCTTTCTGTGACATTGGGTGGTGTAGGTGTCCTGGAGGGCAGGTAGTTTGCCCCCCCGGTGATGCGTTGTGCAGATCGCACCACCCTCTGGAGAGCCTTGCGATTGAGGGAGGTACAGTTGCTGTACCAGGCGGTGATACAGCCCGACAGGATGCTCTCAATTGTGCACCTGTAAAAGTTTGTGAGGGTTTTAGGTGACAAGCCACATCTCTTCAGCCTCCTCTGTGATGTGTACGCCGAGGAACTTTCCACCTTCTCCACTGCTGTCCCGTCGATGTGGATAGGGGGATGGTCCTGTTTCCTGAAGTCCACGATCATCTCCTTAGTTTGGTTGACGTTGAGTGATAGGTTGTTTTCCTGACACCACACTCTGAGTGCCCTCACCTCCTCCCTGTAGGCCGTCTCGTTGTTGTTGGTAATCAAGCCCACTACTGTTGTGTCGTCTGCAAACTTGATGATTGAGTTGGAGGCATTCATGGCCACGCAGTCGTGGGTGAACAGGGAGTACAGGAGGGGGCTGAGAACGCACCCTTGTGGGGCCCCAGTGTTGAGGATCAGCGGGGTGGAGATGTTTCCTACCTTCACCACCTGGGGGCGGCCCGTCAAAGTCCAGGACCCAATTTAGCTACAAGTGTCTTGCTGACAGCAGCCTACCACCCTGCATCCCAATGCTGGCTGGACTCTGAAGCTAAGCAGGGTTGGTCCTGGATGGGATACCAGATGATGCTGGAAGTGGTGTTGGAGGCACTCTTTCCTCTGGTATAGAAAAAATATCCCGATGCCCCAGGGCAGTGACATTTCCTTGTGTAGGGTGCCATCTTTCGAATGGGACGTTGAACTGGTGTCCTGACTCTCTGTGGTCACTAAAGATCCCAATTGCACTTATTGTTAGAAGAGGGGTGTTAACCGCGTGTCCTGGCAACAAACAAAAAAAATCATGGCCACCGAATCATCCCCAGCTTCCAATTGGCTCATTCATCCCCCTTCCTCTCCCCTGTAACTATTCCCCAGGTGGTTGCTGTACATTCAAATGTGTTCTGAGTCACCTGGTAAAATAAGGGTTAAATAAACATCAAATATTAGATGTGTGAGAACTTCGTCATTGATAAGAAATCAGAGGTTGTTTGTCCACCACCGTGCAAGAGCCCAGGTTGAAATAACTTTGGTCCTTTGTCCACCGATGTAAAGCCGACGGCCAGAAACGTCTTCTTTGACCCTGACCTCAATGTCGAGCTGCATGTAAAGAAGGTTGTCCAGGCCTGCTTTTATCCTCAAAGAAATATAGCTCAAGTCAAGTATTTTATTTCATTCACTGATTCACTGAGTGCCTTTGGAAATGTTTTCAGACCCCTTGACTTTTTCCCCACATTTTGTTACAGAATTCTTCAGCAAACTAAACACAATACCCCATAATGACAAAGTGAAAAGTTTTTGAAATTTTTGCAAATTTAATACAGATAAAAAAAAAAAACTGAAATACCTTTATTTACATACAGTTGAAGTCGGAAGTTTACATACACTAAGTAGACTGTGCCTTTAAACAGCTTGGACAATTCCAGAAAAGATGTCATGGCTTTAGAAGCTTCATGCTAATTATAAATACATTTGATTGAGTTCAGTAGAGAATCTCTATGGATAATGATTTTTAGCCCTGGGCTAGGTTTAATCTGTGTCTGGGAAACTGGCTCTCGAGTGGTATAACTGTATCAGTACACCCTTAGCACTTTTTCTTTCTATCTAGAACCAAAAAGGGTTCTTCGGCTGTCCCCATACGAGAGCCCTTTTGAAGAAAACCTTTTGGTTCCATGTAGAACCATTTCTGCAGAGAGTTCTACATGTTTTACAGTTCTACAAAAGAGTGTAACCTGGGGGGAAAAAAAAGGGTTCACCTGTGTAGACAGCCGCAGAATACTTTTGGAACACTTTTTTTTTCTAAGTGTAGAGGACAGAGTTCGGGAGTGCAGTTCACACAGACAGACAGCAGGGGGAGACCTTGTCCTGCTCTATTGGACGGAACACTTCAGGCTTTTGTTCCAGTCCAGCACGAACAAACTTGATGCTAACATAACTAATTAAATTATCAGACAGACATTGGTTAGTTGGGGGGGCTGGAACATAAACCTAGTTAATAGAAGAAATAGGCTACGTACTGATATTCTACCCTTTTCAGAAGTGTACACTCATACACTCCCTCGGACTGGTGTGAGGAATATGGGGGAGGGTCTGTTTAGAAGTTAGTATGGGACTAGGGTGGAACCTCCCTCCAGCCATGCTTGTACCAATCCAATACTTTTTTTTGCTTGAGTAGAGTGAACAAGTGCATACTTCTGGAGAGAGGAAAGCACAATGGAACATGTATTTGTACAGTGACGGGTATAGACCGCTACTGTAGATTATACTGTACATTCAACTGGGACCAGGTGATTTTCAGGAACATCAGTCAAAATGCCTAGAAGTGAGTACAATTGAAAAAGCAAGTCACTTAAAATAAATAAGTACTTAGATGTCATTGGGTCTACATGTAGATATAATAAGTGATGTGATTTTAGTAGATAAGATTGTTAAGGCTTGTTTAATGAGTTGGCGTTTTGTGTTTTTTTTTTTTTTTTTTATCTTTTCATTTAATTGTATTTTGAAGAAGCGAACTCCCGTCGCGAACGCGCATGATTTAATTCCCCTTCTAAATGGCTTGGCGCGTTCATGTTTCCCCCCCTATATGTAGTATTTTTTATTTCTACAAAATGTATATCTTGTTGTTGTTTAAACTCGTTCGCAAATATCGTCAGTATTTACTGTGAGCAAGGCTAATCATGTGTCGAGGAAATGTTTGGTCCAGTCGCAATATGGTGCAATATGTGCCCTCTTGATTTAAAGGTTACCTATTGTAACGACCCTGGGTTTATAAGCGCGGACATCGACTCTGCCGCTGGAGCATGCTTTTGCGGCACAGTCGATAGCGCGCCGGACCTCGGGCTAGAAGGTCGAGGGTTCGAGACCCGCTCCCTGTCTGTTTCCTCCCTGCCTGTTTCATTACACTATGTTGGTTTCAGCACTCTGAGATTAGGACAAACTTTTGACATCTTTTCATTTTTTTTGTTGTTGTAATTACTGTTTGGTCCACAAGGAATCACAAAGAAATACACAGTGTGACACAATAAGGCGATGTTGCGTTTTTGAATGTCTTTATGACGCTATCGGCTCGGGGGCAGGAATATTTGTCATGAAAGTCTGGTTTGAGGGACCTTGTCATGTTGAAACCTATTGAAGCCTCTGTATATCCATCACATGGGACAGAAGGCTCGCATTTTAACTAATTTATTTTTTTTTAATTTTTATTTCACCTTTATTTAACCAGGTAGGCTAATGTGAAAACACTCATTTACACACAGATACACATTTATGAATTAATGCCTAACATGTTGTTAAAGGCCGGTATATCCTTTATTTTCATCAGTATGTTGTTTTATTACATTTTATTTATTTTTATTTAACCTTTATTTCACTAGGCAAGTCAGTTAAGGACAAATTCTTATTTACAATGACTGCCTACCAAAAGGCAAAAGACCTCCTGCGGGACGGAGTTGAGATTAATTATTAATTAAAAAAATATTAATAACATACACGTAGGCTACACACACACACACACACACACACACAGCTTTTAAAATTATGAATGTTTTGTCAAACCAAAGTTTGTATTCTAATATGTTCTAATAAAGACCCGATGACGTTGTATAAGGATGTTACACAATCAAGTGCAATTTATCTCCAATAAGCATTGACATTTAGATATACTTACAATCTGCTTTAAATATATATATATATATATATATATATAGTTGTCATGATAAATGTAAGTGAAACGTGTGACAACATGCCATTTGTCTCCCGTACTGATGACAGATCAGCTCCTAGAGAGATATTACAGACTACGGCTACAAGTATTTAGGCAGCCTGTTCTAATGCTTACCCCCCCCCCCTCCCCCCGTTTCCTCCTCCTGCCTTCTCCCCGTTTCCTCCTCCTGCCTTCTCCCCGTTTCCTCCTCCTGCCTTCTCCCCGTTTCCTCCTCCTGCCTTCTCCCCGTTTCCTCCTCCTGCCTTCTCCCCGTTTCCTCCTCCTGCCTTCTCCCTGTTTACTCCTCCTGCCTTCTCCCTGTTTACTCCTCCTGCCTTCTCCTAGTTTCCTCCTCCTGCCTTCTCCCCGTTTCCCCCTCCTGCCTTCTCCCCGTTTCCTCCTCCTGCCTTCTCCCCGTTTCCTCCTCCTGCCTTCTCCCCGTTTCCTCTCCCTGCCTTCTCCCCGTTTCCTCTCCCTGCCTTCTCCCCGTTTCCTCTCCCTGCCTTCTCCCCGTTTCCTCCTCCTGCCTTCTCCCCGTTTCCTCCTCCTGCCTTCTCCCCGTTTCCTCCTCCTGCCTTCTCCCCGTTTCCTCCTCCTGCCTTCTCCCCGTTTCCTCCTCCTGCCTTATCCTTGTTTCCTCCTCCTGCCTTGTTTCCTCCTCCTGCCTTCTCTCCGTTTCCTCCTCCTGCCTTGTTTCCTCCTCCTGCCTTCTCCCCGTTTCCCCCTCCTGCCTTCTCCCCGTTTACTCCTCCTGCCTTCTCCCCGTTTCCCCCTCCTGCCTTCTCCCCGTTTCCCCCTCCTGCCTTCTCCCCGTTTACTCCTCCTGCCTTCTCCCCGTTTACTCCTCCTGCCTTCTCCCCGTTTACTCCTCCTGCCTTCTCCCCGTTTCCTCCTCCTGCCTTCTCCCCGTTTCCTCCTCCTGCCTTCTCCCCGTTTCCTCCTCCTGCCTTCTCCCCGTTTCCTCCTCCTGCCTTCTCCCCGTTTACTCCTCCTGCCTTCTCCCCGTTTACTCCTCCTGCCTTCTCCCCGTTTCTTCCTCCTGCCTTCCTCCTCCTGCCTTCTTCCCGTTTCCTCTTCCTGCCTTCTCCCCGTTTCCTCCTCGTGCCTTCTCCCCGTTTCTTCCTCCTGCCTTCTCCCTGTTTACTCCTCCTGCCTTCTCCCCATTACTCCTCCTGCCTTCTCCCCGTTTCCTCCTCCTGCCTTCTCCCCGTTTCCTCCTCCTGCCTTCTCCCCGTTTCTTCTCCCTGCCTTCTCCCCGTTTCCTCTCCCTGCCTTCTCCCCGTTTCCTCCTCCTGCCTTCTCCCCGTTTCCCCTCCTGCCTTCTCCCCGTTTCCTCTCCCTGCCTTCTCCCCGTTTCCTCCTCCTGCCTTCTCCCCGTTTCCTCCTCCTGCCTTCTCCCCGTTTCCTCCTCCTGCCTTCTCCCCGTTTCCTCCTCCTGCCTTCTCCCCGGTTCCTCCTCCTGCCTTGTTTCCTCCTCCTGCCTTCTCTCCGTTTCCTCCTCCTGCCTTCTCCCCGTTTCCCCCTCCTGCCTTCTCCCCGTTTCCTCCTCCTGCCTTCTCCCCGTTTAGTCCTCCTGCCTTCTCCCCGTTTCCCCCTCCTCCCTTCCCCATGGGCTAGGTCTGTCTTCTGTGCGTGACTCTGGCGGCCCATTCCGTGCCCTCTGCCCTCTGCCCTTTGAACCTCGCGCGCTTTCAGAGGATGCAGCTGGAGAACTGTGCACCACTCAGGAGCCATGACCAATATGACCAATATATATTGTCCTGCTAATAACAGGGTTAATAATATATCTGTGAGAATATCAAATGGGCGTTTTAATAATAATAATAATGACTTTATTTAAAAAAAAAAAAGAACAATATTTTGGAGATTATTTTCGTTTTCAAAATAACGTAAAATGAAGCGAGGGGGAAAAAAGTCCATTCTTGAACATGGGGTGAGACATTGTTACTAATTTGTAAATAAAGCAGTTTTTTTTTTTTTTTTTATGATTTATTTCTGTTTTTGGAGGGCTAGAAACCAAAATCCTACAGTCATCTCATGGGTCTCCCAGTCCAGTCCGGCACAGGTATTGAACCAACATCTGGGAAAACACAGCTTGCAGTGTCTTAGACCGTTGCACCACTCAGGCGCTGAATAACGTGACCGGTCGCGAGTGTCAGTAAGAGCAAAATAAAATAATAAAAAACCGTTTTAGTAAGTAATACTGAAGTCGTGCACAATTATCAGTTTCTATTTAGGTTTACGCCGCCCATTCATTGTCAGTTAGACACACAGTAGGACCCAAAAGCATAATCAGTGCTCTAACTCCCCCTTGTGGTGGTCTGGAGCAATGAAGTGGTGATGCAGGGTACCGTACTAAACCACAAATTACCTCGAAGTCCCGCAGCATAATCACAAAACTTTTTGTGGAGCAACCCACTGTACCACTGTTGTGTCATCGGCTTAATGATGGTGTTGGAGTCACGCTTGGCCATGCTGTACAGGAGGGGGCTGAGCACGCACTCCTGAGGGGCCCCCGTGTTGAGGATCAGTGTGGCAGATGTGTTGTTACCTACCCTTACCACCTAGGGGCGGCCCATCAGGAAGTACAGGATCCAGTTGCAGAGGGAAGTGTTTAGTCCCAGGGTCCTTAGCTCAGTGACGAGCTATGAGGGCACTATGGTGTTGAACGCTGAGCTGTAGTCAATGAACAGCATTCTCACGTAGGTGTTCCTTATGTCCAGGTGGGAAAGGACAGTGTGGAGTGCAAGTGGCAAGTGTGCCAAGACTTTAGTTACATTTTATACATAAATACTTTTCCACCTTCTTCCTAATGTGGTCTACCTTTCCCCTCCCCCTGCCAATATTTCATGTATCCTTATTGATTGGATGATTTGCACTGCATGCTGTCAGCTAGCTTAGCATGGTCTGGGTTGTAGCTACTGATCGCTAGCCTCAAGCAGGTGTCCAGGTGATCCTCTGTTAGAGTGGACCGGTATTTTGGCTTGATGATCTTCATGTCTGAAACTCGCAAAGGTAGTTAAGACCCCCACCCCCACCCATATCTGATGTGCATTTATGTATTGATGTCAATGAGTATTTCCATATCCATGGATTTCAGCATATCTTGACTGCTATTTGGGTATCAAAAAAAACATATTTAATATTTATATTATATACAGTTGAAGTCGGAAGTTTACAAACACCTTAGCCAAATACATTTAAACTCAGTTTTTCACAATTCCTGACACTTAATCCTAGTAAAAATTCTCTGTCTTAGGTCTTTTAGGATCACCATTTTAATTTTAAGAATGTGAAATGTCAGAATAATGGTAGAGAGAATGATTTATTTCAGCTTGTATTACTTTCACAACATTCCCAGTGGGTCAGAAGTTTACATTTTGCCACAACTTTGGAAGTATGCTTGGGGTCATTGTCCATTTGGAAGACCCATTTGCGACCAAGCTTTAACTTCCTGACTGATGTCTTGATGTTGTTCAATATATCCACATAATTTACTTTCCTCATGATGCCATCTATTTTGTGAAGTGCACCAGTCCCTCCTGCAGCAAAGCACCCCCACAACATGATGCTGCCACCCCCTTGCTTCACGGTTGGGATGGTGTTCTTCGGCTTGCAAGCCTCACCCTTTTTCCTCCAAACATAATGATGGTCATTATGGCCAAACAGTTCTATTTTTGTTTCATCAGACCAGAGGACATTTCTCCAAAAAGTACGAACTTTGTCCCCATGTGCAGTTGCAAACTGTAGTCTGGCTTATTTAAGGCGGTTTTGGAGCAGTGGTTTCTTCCTTGCTGAGCAGCCTTTCACGTTATGTCGTAATATGACTCGGTTCAGTGTGGATATCGATACTTTTGTACCCGTTTCCTCCAGCATCTTCACAAGGTCCTTTTGCTGTTGTTTTGGGAATTACTTTTCACACTTTTCTCTCCAAAGTACGTTCATCTCTAGGAGACAGAATGCGTTTCCTTCCTGAGCAGTTTGACGGCTGTCTGGTCCCATGGTGTTTATACTTGCGTACTATTGTTTGTACAGATGAACGTGGTACCGTCAGGTGTTTGGAAATTGCTCCCAAGGATGAACCAGACTTGTGGAGGTCTACATTTTTTTTCTGAGGTCTTGGCTGATTTCTTTTGATTTTCCCATGATGTCAAGCAAAGAGGCACATAGTTTGAAGGTAGGCCTTGAAATATATCAACAGGCACACCTCCAATTGACACATGATGTCAATTAGCCTATCAGAAGCTTCTAAAGCCATCACATAATTTTCTGGAATTTTCCAAGCTGTTTCATGGCACATTCAACTTAGTGTATGTAAACTTCTGACCCACTGGAATTGTGATACAGTGAAATAATCTGTCTGTAAACAGATAGCGATGTCATGCACAAAGTAGATGTCCTAACCGACTTGCCAAAACTATAGTTTGTTAACAAGAACTTTGTGGACTGGTTGTAAAAACGGGTTTTAATGACTCCAACCTAAGTATATGTAAACTTCCGACTTCAACTGTTATAATTCTGTTTAAGAAATAATTAAAGAAATTATAAATTAGCCTCATTTATAAATTCTGTTTAAGAAATAAGGCACAATTAGCAGATCTGTATCATGAATACAGTCACAGGTAAATGGCATTGTTTGGCCGGACTCGATAGTGGAGGTGTGCTTTTTAAATGCTTTTATAAAACTGTTACAAATTAACAATGAATTACATAATTTCATTAAAATGTTATTTTTGATAAGTAAATTCATACAATGTCATTCTTCCATCATTAGTCCGGACTCTAAAAATCAAGTTGTTAGTTCTTTTGGTCATGTTGCTACAGACAGACCCAGTCGTTAATATCATTTTGCATAGTTTCTGGTCGTCTGTTTTTAAATAAGATGCTTACTATGCAGGCTGGATAATGTTCTTGTTACTAGCTAACTTCAGTTTATTAACTCAAGTCAGACATTGACCCTGGAATGACAAACTGCATTTTGTTTTTGTTAGAGCTTTTTTCTTCTTCTATTGGCATCAGACAAAAGTTGTCTAGGCACCATTCTCACTCTACGTATGGTACAGAGATCAAAATTCAAAACAGATTTTTTTTTTCTGAGGTTGAACACAGCGAGGCTTCCACACAGTATACCAAACATCAGGAACACCTTCCTTATATTGAGTTGCACCCCCCCCCCCCACCTTTTGCCCTCAGAACATCCTCAGTTCTGTCACGCCCTGGCCTTAGTATTCTTTGTTTTCTTTATGTTTTTTTAGTTAGGTCTGGGTGTGACATGGGGAATGTATGTGTTTTGTAGTGTCTAGGGGTGTTGTATGTGTATGGGGCAGAGAAGAGTAATGTTGTCTAGTTATGTCTATGGCTGCCTAGATTGGTCCTCAATCAGAGACAGCTGTCATTCATTGTCTCTGATTGGGAGCCATATTTAAGGCAGCCATAGGCAGTAGGCTTTTGTGGGGTGTTGTCTATGTTGAACATTTGTTGCTTGTCTGTGCACTTACGTTATTTAGCTTCACGGTCGTTTGTTGTTTTGTTTAGTTTGTATTCAGTGTTCGTTTCGTGTTTATTCCCTTCTCTCAATAAAAGAGATGTATTTTGCACACGCTGCGCCTTGGTCCTCTCTTTCTCACGAAGACGATCGTGACAAGTTCGTTGGGGCAAGGACTCTACAAGAGTGGGGGGGAACAAGGTCGAATCATGATGACATCAGAGATATTCAGGTCGTAGCTCTAGAAAGAGGCCCAAGTTCCAGACTTGGAATTCTGAGTTGGATGACCGTTCAAAACGTATTTTCCCTTCTGAGCTCGTTTTTTCCCCCCGAATTTCCAGTTTTGAACTCGCAGAAGTATAGATTTCCCAGATGTTTTGATCGCTGCAGAAGTCATGCCCCGATTGACAGCATGGCCAATGTATTCATCCTTGTCTGGCCCATGGTGTTGCATGTAAATGGGAAAAGAGACCCTTAAACCCAGACTTGGACCACACACCCTCTCCACTGAATAGCAGGATAGTGATTGCTTTGAAATGCTTGCAGTTAGTCACTGATTCCTTTACAAACCAGTCATTGTTGAATTTGCAATTTCCGACGTATTGTGTAATGTTTATGCCCCAATGGTCGATGAGCACCGATACGTTTTTATCTATAGTTTCTCTTCATATGACAAGGGTTGAAAAGGATTTGTCAGTAAATTGTTGAATTTATTCATGACGATGACTGCTTGTCCTAGCTTGCTAGCTAAGATTTTTAAACTATGGTATTGACATGGTCCAATCAAATCAGTCCAATCAAAGATACTGTAGATATAACGTGATGTGACATCATTCTATCTGTGACCCAATGAACTTGAGCCTTCTTGGATGGGCACTTCTAATGTAACTCTATGACATCACCCAAGGGGCTTGAATTTCCGAGCTCTCCCCGTGGATTTTGTGGTGACGTAGTGTCCCCGTGAGTGACAGAATACTGAGCCGGGGAAAAAAACCCAATGTCAAAATAAAACATTACAAAAAAGTAAAATTGAATGACACTGAGGGGCAGTGTTTTTACAGCTAATGCTGGTTTGCCTGAGGCTGATGCCGTGCAGGTGTTTGTACACATGCATATACACACACTCTCAAATGCTCATACACGGACACACACACACACACATGTAAAAAGTGCCATACATGCACTCCAACCTATTTAGTTGGCCTTGCTGTTAGGATTTTTGTTTTCCTCGATGTCTATGTTAGTTAATGAAGAGACAAATGATTACGCATATTTTTTTTTGTCATTAAAATTTAACTTTATGGGTCTTGTGACATGAGTTTGAAATTGTAATTCTAGTTGTTTTAATGTTTTATTTATTTATACTTTATGTTTCAGTGACTCCCGAAACAACCAGCAAACCAGGCTGTCGTCTTGTGTTATAGTGGATGTAAATAATCTAGCTAGCCTAGGCATTTACCTCAAATTTAATGTACATTTTGTATGCTTGCCTTGCTGGTATTTGCCATGACATGCAGCTGAAGTAATGTAGCTAGCTAACCATTTTCTTGATTATTGTGTAGTGGAGGATAAAAAATACCTGTATGCTTCTGGATGTGTAGCTAGCTATGTAGCCGATCTGTGCATGGACCCAAACGTTTGGTATAAATATTAGTTCAGAACCTAGTTATGAACCTCAGCTATCATAGCTCTGTCTGTATCCATTTCAAAACAGTCTGAATGGCATTAATGAAGCCTATGGATGGAGTAGAATACAGTTGAACTTTATTGTGCTAAGGATTAGAAGCCATATATACATGAGATCCTCACATTGTAGCCTGTACATTGAATATATTTACTGATCATGTGCTCTACCTTGGCAAATAAAGGTGCGGTTCAGGTATGAATGTCTGTGACATTCTTTTTCAGTCATATCCAATACCAAGAGTATCAAACTCCAGTCTTTGAATGATGCTTTGTCTGCATGTATGTATTACAATTATACACTTCAACAGTGTTTACCAATCCTGGTCCTGGGACATCTATGGTTACACATTGTAACTATGCAATGTGTAGACTTTACAGTGAAATGTTTACTTACAAGCCCTTAACCAACAGTGCAGTTCATGAAGAGTTAAGAAAATATTTACTAAGTAGACAAAAAAATAAAAATTGATGATTAAAAAGTAACAGTAAGAATAACAAGGCTATATACAGGGGGAACCGGTTCCAAGTCAGTGTGCTGGGGTACAGGTTAGTTGACGTATTTTGTACATGTAGTGACTATGCATAGATAAAACAGCAGTTTACAAAAGGGGGGGGGGGGGGTGTAAATTGTCTGGTGGCGATTTTATTAATTGTTCAGCAATCTTATGGTTTGGGGGTAGAAGCTGTTGAGGAGCCTGTTGGTCCTAGACTTGGCGCTCCGGTACCACTTGCTGTGCGGTAGTAGAGAAAACAGCCTATGACTTGGGTGACTGGAGTCTCTTACAATTTTATGGGCTTTCCTCTTACACCGCCTATTATATGGGCCGTTCTCACTCCGTGTAACAGTATAACTTTAGACCGCCCCCTCGCCCCGACACAGGCGCGAACCAGGGACCCTCTGCACACATCAACAACGGTCACCAATCCTGGTCCATCTATGATTACACATTGTAACTATGCAATAGACTAGAAACATGATTTTAACTAGTTTAAGGCTGATTTGTAATTCATATATACATAAATAGAATTTAAAAAAAAAAACAGTACACTACATTTCCTATGCATTATGTAAAATACTCATCAATATGTAATCTGCATTGATCTGATAAACGCAGGATAGGTGTAGTATTTCATCAAATTAGACTTAATTTCAATCAGGGGAGAATGTGAAACGCTTTATTGAAAGAAGTTCATTATCCAGGTGTTATAAATAATTTTATTTAATTTTATTTAATTTTTTATATTTTTTTTATTTTTATTTTTAAAAATAATATTATAAATACAAGTTAAATCTGTACTTCAATCCACATCTGGTGTGCATTATAAAAACAGGAAGAAAGAGGTGGGGAGAGAGGTGTGAGAGTGTAAAAGACAGGAAGTGGTAAGAACAGAGGAGCAGGGAAGACAGCATATGATTAATGAATTACAGTGCTACTTAGCTTAATATTCTCTCAGTTCATCACAGTTACATAATACTGTCTCTAGTGGTGTCTCCTAACCAGCCTTTGGGCTCTGTTGGCCCATATGGTATCTTAAGAGTGGGTGATGGGGCGATGACGGGACTGGGGGTTGGCATCCTCTCTCACGTCAAAACAAAGCTGCAGATGTGACAGATGGAGAGAGAGAGAGCATGTTTAAGCCTTGTCTTGTTTTTATTCTAACACTGTCAGTCATCATCAGGAGGTGAAATGCAAAAAATCATTAACTCTGGGACTACTAGTCATCTGTATTTCAATGTAAAGCATCTCTTTAATAATACTTCCTATTGACCTGACCATGTGACCTCTCACCTCTGATCATGCTGTGCCCTCTATGGAGCCAGTTCAGATGCAGGAGGGGTTCACCGACACAGCTGATAACCGACAAGATTTAGGGAGAAGGGGGAGAGAAGGATGAAGTGAAGGAGAGACTGTTATTGAGAAAATAAGGTAGTTGAAGAGACACTGTTCAACAGGAATCTGTGTGTGGCCTCACCTGGTGTCCACACTATGTGGCTGCAGACACACGAGGACAAACAATATAGCGTAGTTATATAAATAAAGAAGTTTTCTCTTGCCTATTCTGTTGAAGGTCAAAGGAGCCACAGTTATACATCTGAACTTGCTTACTGCACAACACAATCCATCAAACATATTGATAAATGAATGTGTGGGTTATAAGGTGTCTAATTGTTTTAAATATGGGTGACTTAAAATAGCCTGTTGTTTTTGTACAGACATCACACCCTTAAACAACACCCTCATCTGAGAAGTAGTAATCAAAGGGAGAGAAACTGGGAATTAAATAACTGCAGTTGACATTAGCTAAGTAAATGGAAGAATACTCTTAGAAAGAGGAGGAAGGAAAGCACTACTAAGGTACACAATAGTACATTTAGGTAGACAGAAGGGGCTTTTTGGTAAAAGAGGTAAATTGTTCATCAAAAAGGAGGACCAAGGCACTCTTCATATAATGAATTAAAATTCCTTTATTTGTATGGCATGTTCAATAGAAACAAAGTTTTTTAAAAATGTGTAGTGTTTTGGCTGCTGCCATGTTTCTATTGAACATGCCATACAAATAAAGGCATTTTAAATCATTATATGAAGAGTACCTGGGAAGAATACTCTTAGTGCAGTGTGGATGGCTCTTAAAAGAGCCTTTGGTTGTGCATAGTGTAGTCTATGGTGTTGCCAGGGAACAGCACCCTCTTAAAAGAGCCTTTGGTTGTGCATAGTGTAGTCTATGGTGTTTCCAGGGAACAGCACCCTCTTAAAAGAGCCTTTGGTTGTTGTAACGACTCCTACCGAAGGTGGCTCCCCTTCCTGTTCGGGCGGCGGTCGTCGTCACCGGCCTACTAGCTGCTACTGACTTTTCCTCCCCCTCCTTTTTTTTGTTTAGTGGTTACACCTGTTTGTGGTTAGGGTGATTAGTGGGGCTTTATTACCCAGCAGCCCGGCCTGCTGGGTGTGCGGGTTTGTTTTGTGTACAGGTTGTACATGCTTGTGTGTCACGGTTCATGTACGTTGTCTCATGGTATTTCGTGTTCTCCTTTAGGTGGTGGAGCATTCATTGTAGAGTGACGTCGTATTCCTCCCCCTCCTTTTTTTTGTTTAGTGGTTACACCTGGTTGTGGAATTAAATTAGAACGCTACTCTGAACTCTCTGTCTCCTGCGTCTGACTCCTTCCTCCACTACACCCCGGGTATTACAGTTGTGCATAGTGTAGTCTATGGTGTTGCCAGGGAACAGCACCCTCTTAAAAGAGCCTTTGGTTGTGCATAGTGTAGTCTATGGTGTTGCCAGGGAACAGCATCCTCTGAAAAGAGCCTTTGGTTGTGCATAGTGTAGTCTATGGTGTTGCCAGGGAACAGCACCCTCTGAAAAGAGCCTTTGGTTGTGCATAGTGTAGTCTATGGTGTTGCCAGGGAACAGCACCCTCTTCGAAGAGAGGTGAGGTGGTGAAGATCTCCCACACATGGATTGCCTCTCTTGCTGCGTTGTTGGACCCCCATCCTTGAAACATCTTGACACCGTATTGACGCAATAGTAGCCTTGGTGTGCAGGCCTTCAATGGTGGCAGGGTGGGCACATCCATTGTAAGGCAGGATTATCTCTGTGTTGATGGTAGATGGTGATGATACACCCGGCACAGGTGGTGTGGTATCAACTGGAGCATGTGGAGCACTCCCTCTGTGAAAGTACATGTCAATTAGGCCATTGATTCCATGATATGATGTCACATTTTAAAGGATTGCTCAGCAGTCCACGATTTTGGGTGTTGTTTAACTAACCACTGCCATTCAATTCTAGGTGAAATCATTGACCGACAAATCCATGCAAGAGATGATTTGGCCATAAATGTGGCAAAGAGGGGAGATTGACAGTTTGGTGACGAAATGGCAATTAGCATTTGTTTGGCAGTGGCTAGTTAAACCTGAATATTAATCACTACCTGTTATAAATGTAAAGAAACAGATTAAACAAATTAAATTACTAATCCACCCCTTTTTAAGGTTATAGACATAGAATTACTTCAAAAGTCAACAGCTCTCAGACCACAGCAAATGGCCTAGACTCCGACCATTGTTCATAGAGCAACGGACATGTTTGGGCCCCGTTCAAACATCGAAAGATTAAAGTTCTTATGGAATTGTCACGTCAACTGTGTGACATGGAGTTGGCATGCAAACTGACAGGCACTCGGGTTTGCTTTTGCCTGTGTGAAATAATTATCACCCAGCCCCCCTCCCCTAATCTGTTGCATAGAAACGGTAATAGAGTTTCCTGTCAAGTTCTGAAAGAAAAGAATAAGCATGTCAGCTATATCACATAATGCCTTAAGATGATATACTATATACAGTTCCTGCCAAATATATGGTCACCCTTACAATATTCTTGAATAATCCCCCCCCAAAATGTTTTAGGTGTGTTTTGAGAAGTTCTGTCGGTCTTTGTGTCTCTTTCAACAGTGGGGTCTTTCTATATTTACCAACAACCAAATGAATCATTCAAAGAAAATTACAACTTCCCTACAATCAAACATGGGGGGAGGTTATGTTAGGTTATAAGGCTACTTAGGATTTCTAATGTAGTCGGTCAGCTACTTTGACCTCCATGTAGGCTGAAACTACAGCAAAACGTTGCCAACCTCAAACGTGGCAAGTTAAACGATAGTGCCATCAAAACACTTATCAATAGTCTATATAAAAGTAGGGGCCCGATGTAGCAACACTAAATGAGATACACCAAGATGACTTGGGCTGCGGCACCTTATATTCCATCACACGGTAATGACACACACGTGGCAAGTTAAACGATAGTGCCATCAAAACACTTAGCAATAGTCTATATAAAGATTTCTAATGTAGTCGGGAGAGAGAGAGCATGTTTAAGCCTTGTCTTGTTTTATTCTAACACTGTCAGTCATCATCAGGAGGTGAAATGCAAAAAATCATTAACTCTGGGACTACTAGTTATCTGTATTTCAATGTAAAGCATCTCTTTAATAATACTTCCTATTGACCTGACCATGTGACCTCTCACCTCTGATCATGCTGTGCCCTCTATGGAGCCAGTTCAGATACGGGAGGGGTTCACCGACACAGCTGATATAACCTAGAGGATTTATTACACCTAGAGGTGCATATTGTTGCAAAGCCGATTTAACTAGTCTGTTTAATATTGATACTAGGGGTGTGAACGTTTGATACCAGGGTTAAACGTTCACACCACTATTATCAATATTAGCAGGCTAGTTAATAGGTTTTGTAACAATATGCAAAAGGTGAAAGTCTCATTTTTTTTTATTGTTAGATTTATTACGTGTCTGCACATCAAATACATTCAAATACACAGATACGATGATATTTTCATACACTAATCTAAGTTATAGTACTTTTTCATATGACTTTTCTTTTTTTTTCCCAGGACGTGAACATTTTCTACTTTCTTTAGTAATGGCGGGGGGAATCTGCTGGTAAGGACGTCTCAGGAGCTGCAGCCAAAATGTGGGATCTTTTTTGAGTTTTATATTATTGTCTTTAAAAAAAAAAAATGTTTTTTTTTAAGCATCATTGTTGTTATTGATTTTATATAATTGTATATTCTCCTCTCAACTAAGGTTCGTCTTCTCGTACTGTGCATCCGTGTATCTCAAGTAAGAAAACACTGTCTCATGCTGGTTGAAAGCTGTACTGTACGGTGTGGCTAAGGCTGGGTTAAAGGGGACACTGGCTTGATGCTGTGTTTTGATGTCTTATTTGTGTAGTGAACAGGATAAACTGGTGTTTTTTTCTGGCCTCTCCCCAGAATTCTGTGTTTGGTTTTCACAACGCCACTGTTTGGCAAGTTGTGAATTATTGCATGACGTGAAAGGTGATCCTGTGGTGTGACGAATAACTATGAATAGGCCCAATTGTCACCCGATTCCTTATGTACTACACTTCTTTACAAAAATAGGGACAAGATGGTATTTGGGACACTACTTAGTGGTTCACCGGTTTTATTCAATGCACCGGTGTGGCTGAGTTGCTCTGGAATGCGGTAACACCCAAAGAGGCCCATCCTCAGTAGAACACACACACAGATGAGCATTCTAACAACCCCTTTATTCTATTGCATAAAACAACAGTTTTATTCAATAATAGCATTATAACAATATTGTAATTTCCACTATAATGCGTGACTAAATTGCTTTGGATAAACGTGTCTGCTAAATGTCTTTTATATATATATATATATATCACATAAGACCAGTAGATAATACCGAGAGGACTTAACTACGAACTGGATACTCTACTCAGGTGTTTCTGCTTGGACAGATGCTTAGATAATTATCTTACATTTGATACCTATCTCTGTTACATCCCTTTTCCTTCTCATCTGTCAGCCAGGTGCATCACCAGGTTATGCTGAATCACAGGTGAGTGAGTACGTGTGGGTATCCGTACTATACTGGTGTGGCAGCCCCCCGCACCTCTCCAAAACCGCCATGTAAACTATATATACCAAAAAAAAATGTGGAAAACCCTTCAAATGAGTGGATTCAGCTATTGCACACAGCCATGCAATCTCCATAGTTGAACATTGGCAGTAGAATGGCCCGTACTGAAGAGCCCAGTGACCTTCTTCAACGTGACACCGTCATAGGATGCCACCTTTCCAACAAGTCGGTTCGTCAACTTAATACCCTGCTAGAATTTCCCCGGTCAACTGTAAGAGCTGTTATTGTGAAGTGGAAACGTCTAGGAGCAACAACGGTTCAGCTGCAAAGTGGTAGGACACACAAACTCACAGAACGGGACCGCCGAGTGCTGAACCGCGTAACGCGTAAAAAATCGTCTGTCCTCGATTGCAACACTCACTACCGAGTTCCAAACTGTCTCTGGAAGCAACATCAGCACAAGAAGTGTTTGTCAGGACCTTCATGAAATGGGTTTCCATGGCTGAGCAGCCACACACAAGCCTAAGATCACCATGCGCAATGTCAAGCGTCGGCTGGAGTGGTGTAAAGCTCTCCACCATTGGACTACGGAGCAGTGGAAACCTGTTCTCTGGAGTGATGAATCACGCTTCACCATCTGGCAGTCTTACAGACGAAACTGGCTTTGGCGGATGCCAGGAAAACGCTACCTGCCCGAATGTAGTGCCAACTGTAAAGTTTGGTGGAGGAGGAATAATGGTATGGGGTTGTTTTTCATGGTTCCGGCTAGGCCCCTTAGTTCCAGTGAAGGGAAATCTACAGCATACAATGACATTCTAGATGATTCTGTGCTTCCAACTTTGTGGCAACAGTTTGGGGAAGTCCCTTTTCTATTTCAGTATGACAATGCCTCCGTGCATAAAGTGAGGTCCATACAGAAATGGTGTGGAAGAACTTGACTGGCCTGCACATTGTCCTGACTTCAACCCCATTGAACACCTTTGGGATGAATTGGAATGCCGACTGCAAGCCAGGCTTAATCGCCCAACATCAGTGTCCGACCTCAATAATGCTCTTGTGGCTGAACGGAAGCAAGTCCCCGCAGCAATGTTCCAACATCTAGTGGAAAGCCATCCCAGAAGAGTGGAGGCTGTTATAGCAGCAAAGGGGGAACCAACTCCATATTAATGCCCATGATTTTGGAATGAGATGTTCGACGAGCTTACGTATGTGCGTCCTTTCGAGGGGTTGGGTTAAAAGTGGAAGTCAAAATTTTGGTGGACCTTGTGTGCAATTGACCAATAAAGTGATCTTATCTTTTACTATTGATATCTATTTTTTAAAAATAATGACTCAACCAAGTGTAGCCTGGTCCCAGATCAGTTTGTGCCACCATGGCACCACCTTTTGATTCCAAACATGAAGGAGTGACATGATGTCACAAACAAGCTGGGTAACCCAAGCAAGTCTTAGCCTTGAACAAAATACATCGTTATCTCAGTATCAGTCTGTTTCTGCTGAAAGTTAACCCGCTTCCACTATTTTTCAGATTACAACGCAAGCAAGCCAAACTGATGGAACCAGTGTAAGTGGCAACAAAATGCAGATAACAGAATTTCAATAGAGGTTTATTCTATCATTCTACTCTGTATTCTATTATACCATTATGGTAAACACATTCTATGAAGTACATACTTATAATGTCTCATAGTGTTTACCACTAATGGCTGTTTATCTTGATTACCTTGATGATTATCTATGCGGATTCTTGATGATTATCTTGACGATTATGTTCTGAAAATAAAAATGTGCGTTATTATTTATTGTCATTATTATTATTCAGGAGGACTGAAGTGCCGACTCCGTGGCTGGTAAAAAAAAGTTGTTCTTCCCTTCTCCTTTCTCTCACTTCCTTTCTTGTACCACCTTCTCCCTTTATCCTTCTTCCTTTATCCTTCTCCCTTTATCCTTCTCCCTTTATCCTTCTCCCTTTATCCTTCTACCTCCTTTTCTACTTCCTCTTCCATCTCCTTCTCCTTTATCCTACTTTCTACTCCTTCTCCATCTCCTTTCTCCTTCTTCCTTCTCCTTCCTTTCGCATTCTTCCTTCTTCCTTTGTCTTTCTTCCTTCCTTCTTCAGGAGGACTGACGTGCTGACTGTAACCCCGTGGCTGGCTCCTATAGTCTGGGAGGGGACCTTTGACCCCGAGGTCATAGACGAGGCCTTTATGTCCCAAAACCTCACCATCGCTACCACTGTGTTCGCCGTAGGGAAGTAAGTCACAGACTCCATGTGTAGTAACCTGTTGCAAAGGCAGTGGTTTACATCACTTCCGGTGTGCATGTGCTGCCTTTTATGCACATTTTGCGGCCTCTTTTTTGCGGCTCCAAAAGAAATGTCTGCGTTATTCAAAACCTTATCATGGGGGGGACTATTTTTGTGTCTCAACTGGTGTTAAGGATGTCTTGCTGCTTGGTTAATGAGTATCGGTCCCCCACTGATTTGGCTCATAGCGAGGCTCGAACTCAGAACCTCTGCCTCACAAACACACAAGACCACCCTACGGCAGGTAGCCTAGTGGTTAGCGCGCTGGGCCAGCAACTGAAAGGTTGCTGGATCGAATCCCTGAGCTGACAAGTTAAAATTCTGTCATTCTGAGCAAGGCGATTAACCCACTGTTTACCGGGCGCCGAAGAAGTGGATGTCGATTAAGGCAGCCCCCCCCCCTCCTCCACACCTCTCTGATTCAGAGGGGTTGGGTTAAATGCGGAAGACACATTTCAGTTGAATACATTCAGTTGTACAACTGACTAGGTATCTCCCTTCCTTTTACTGAAGTGTCTGACTCCGTCGCGCCACTGAAACCTAGCTATTCGGCAGCGCAAGTGGGGGACCCTTCGGGCTGAGCAGTGAGTTTCACAGATAACCATATGCTACACTGGGCACCTTGTTCCTGTATAGTGCACTACTTTACTCTATCTCATAGGGGCCCTGGTTAAAAGTAGTTGTCTATAGTAGGTAATAAGGTGCCATTTAGGATTTACACTATAGCCTTATATCAATCCTTTTGCGTCATATTTCCGGATTTAATGCCATCTCATGTTTAATTCAGATTGTCTTGTCAAACTGTCTTATACGTAAACATTTTCACTTGCTTGTGCTATACCTGAACGTTTCACATTCTTCTTTTCTCCAGATCCCTGTAATTAATACATATCTGAATCTGTCACAGATGATGCATCTCATCCCCCCCCCCCCCCCCCCCCCCCCTATCCATCGTTGGAAGATGTAATACCTGTTTTAGTTCTATCGTTTCACATACTTGTTTTTTCGTCTCTGTTTGTCCTTGCAGATACACTCGTTTTCTCCGGGACTTCTTAGAGTCAGCCGAGAAGCACTTCATGGTGAGAATCCGGACCTGTCTATCAAATGGATTGACTGTTATAGTCTAAAGAAGGTCCAGGGATTACTCATTAAAGGAACATTCTGGGCCTGTATTTATAAAGGGATTACTCATTAAAGGAATATTCTGGGCTTGTATTTATAAAGGGATTACTCATTAAAGGAACATTCTGGGCCCGTATTTATGAAGGGATTACTCATTAAAGGAACATTCTGGGCTTGTATTTATAAAGACTACTCTAGGACTAGGTCCACCCTGCCCATGTGATCTTATTCATTGGTCCAAATACTTAATTCAATTTGGTTTAAATCAGTTCATATGAATCCTTTTAATTCAAACCGATAGAAAGTCCATTCAATTAGTTTTAAATCCTTTTAAATTGAAATCGATAAAGTCCATCCCATTTGATTCCAGGTGGGGCTGGACGTGCATTACTACGTGTTCACCGACCTGCCCGGCGACGTGCCCGACAACGTGACTCTGGGTGTCGGCAGACTGCTCAGCATTGTGAGGGTGCCGAAGTTCGACCGCTGGCAGGAGATATCCCTCCGCCGCATGGAGCTCATCCAGGTTATTATAAATAATATATTACATCGTTATCACATTTGAATTAAAGTTTATTTTCAGGATACAGCATACTGTACATAGTAGAATGAAATGCTTACTAACAAGCTCTTCTCTCAGTACAGTAGCTATAGAAATACTATACATGATCCGTGCTTCTACACCTGCATTGCTTGCTGTTTGGGGTTTTAGGCTGGGTTTCTGTACAGCACTTTGAGATATTAGCTGATGTACGAAGGGCTATATAAAAAAATAAACTTGATTGATCTACACATGCTCCAAACTGTCAACAAACTATCAGTTGTAACGGTTAGGGATAGGGTTAGGTTTAGGGATAGGGTTAGGGATAGGTTTAGTTTAGAGTTAGGGTTAGGGATAGGTTAGGTTTAGTTTAGGGATAGGTTTAGTTTAGGGATAGGTTTAGTTTAGGGATAGGTTTAGTTTAGGGATAGGGTTAGGGATAGGTTAGGATGGTATGCCTATTGGGTTAGTGATAGGGTTAGGGTTAGGTTTAGTTTAGGGATAGGGTTAGGTTTAGTTTAGGGTTAGGTTTAAGGTTAAGTTAGGATGATATGCATATTGGGTTAGTGATAGGGTTAGGTTTAGATTAGGGATAGATTTAGGGATAAGGTTAGGTTTAGATTGGGGATAGGGTTAGGTTTAAGGTTAAGTTAGGATGATATGCCTAGTGATAGGGTTTAGTTTAGGGATAGGTTTAGGGTTAGGTTTAGGGATAGGTTTGGGTAGGTTTAGTTTAGGTTTAGGGTTAGGTTTAAGGTTAAGTTAGGATGATATGCATATTGTGTTAGTGCATACTAGATAGTTGAAATATTGTTGACAGTAGACTTTATGGACTTTGTGTATTTTTATCATGTTAGCCCTGCCCTACAAACAAAATTTCCATCTGAGGACAAAGTTTTATTTGATTCGTTGATTTAATATCTACTGAACATCCACCAATCATGTATTTGGGAACAGACTGCCATTAAGGATCACATCCACCGGGGGGCGAACTACATATTCTGCCTGGACGTAGACATGAGGTTCCACGGCCGTGTGGGGCCCGAAGCTCTGGGGAGACTGGTGGCCGGCATCCACCCCTGGTAATACTTACTTACTTATTAAAGGACCAGCGTCTACCCCTGGTAATACTTACTTACTTATTAAAGGACCAGCGTCTACCCCTGGTAATACTTACTTAAAGGGCCAGCGTCCACCCCTGGTAATAATTACTTATTAAAGGACCAGCATCCACCCCTGGTAATACTTACTTACTTAAAGGGCCAGCATCCACCCCTGGTAATACTAACTTAAAGGGCCAGCATCCACCCATGGTAATACTTACTTAAAGGGCCAGCGTCCACCCCTGGTAATACTTACTTACTTAAAGGGCCAGCGTCCACCCCTGGTAATACTTACTTACTTAAAGGGCCAGCATCCACCCCTGGTAATACTTACTTACTTAAAGGGCCAGCATCCACCCCTGGTAATACTTACTTACTTAAAGGGCCAGCATCCACCCCTGGTAATTATTTCTTACTTAAAGGGCCAGCATCCACCCCTGGTAATTATTTCTTACTTAAAGGGCCAGCATCCACCCCTGGTAATTATTTCTTACTTAAAGGGCCAGCATCCACCCCTGGTAATTATTTCTTACTTAAAGGGCCAGCATCCACCCCTGGTAATACTTACTTAAAGGGCCAGCATCCACTCCTGGTAATACTTACTTACGTAAAGGGCCAGCATCCACTCCTGGTAACACTTACTTACTTAAAGGGCCAGCATCCACCCCTGGTAATACTTACTTACTTAAAGGGCCAGCATCCACCCCTGGTAATACTTACTTACTTAAAGGGCCAACATCCACCCCTGGTAATACTTACTTACTTAAAGGGCCAGCATCCACCCCTGGTAATACTTACTTACTTAAATGACCAGCATCCACCCCTGGTAATACTTACTTAAAGGGCCAGCATCCACCCCTGGTAATACTTACTTACTTAAAGGGCCAGCGTCCACCCCTGGTAATACTTACTTACTTAAAGGGCCAGCGTCCACCCCTGGTAATACTTACTTACTTAAAGGGCCAGCATCCACCCCTGGTAATTATTTCTTACTTAAAGGGCCAGCATCCACCCCTGGTAATTATTTCTTACTTAAAGGGCCAGCGTCCACCCCTGGTAATACTTACTTAAAGGGCCAGCATCCACCCCTGGTAATACTTACTTACTTATACGGCCAGCATCCACCCCTGGTAATACTTACTTACTTAAAGGGCCAGCATCCACCCCTGGTAATACTTACTTAAAGGGCCAGCATCCACCCCTGGTAATACTTACTTACTTATACGGCCAGCATCCACCCCTGGTAATACTTACTTACTTAAAGGGCCAGCATCCACCCCTGGTAATACTTACTTACTTAAAGGGCCAGCGTCCACCCCTGGTAATACTTACTTACTTAAAGGGCCAGCATCCACCCCTGGTAATACTTACTTGCTTAAAGGGCCAGTGTCCACCCCTGGTAATACTTACTTACTTAAAGGGCCAGCGTCCACCCCTGGTAATACTTACTTACTTAAAGGGCCAGCATCCACCCCTGGTAATACTTACTTACTTAAAGGGCCAGCATCCACCCCTGGTAATACTTACTTACTTAAAGGGCCAGCATCCACCCCTGGTAATTATTTCTTACTTAAAGGGCCAGCATCCACCCCTGGTAATACTTACTTAAAGGGCCAGCATCCACTCCTGGTAATACTTACTTACTTAAAGGGCCAGCGTCCACCCCTGGTAATACTTACTTACTTAAAGGGCCAGCATCCACCACTGGTAATACTTACTTAAAGGGCCAGCATCCACTCCTGGTAATACTTACTTACTTAAAGGGCCAGCATCCACCCCTGGTAATTATTTATTACTTAAAGGGCCAGCGTCCACCCCTGGTAATACTTACTTAAAGGGCCAGCGTTCACCCCTGGTAATACTTACTTACTTAAAGGGCTAGCATCCACTCCTGGTAATTATTTCTTACTTAAAGGGCCAGCGTCCACCCCTGGTAATTATTTCTTACTTAAAGGACCAGCATCCACCCCTGGTAATACTTACTTACTTAAAGGGCCAGCATCCACCCCTGGTAATACTTACTTACTTAAAGGGCCAGCATCCACCCCTGGTAATACTTACTTACTTAAAGGGCCAGCATCCACCCCTGGTAATACTTACTTACTTAAAGGACCAGCATCCACCCCTGGTAATACTTACTTACTTAAAGGGCCAGCATCCACCCCTGGTAATACTTACTTAAAGGGCCAGCATCCACCCCTGGTAATACTTACTTACTTAAAGGGCCAGCATCCACCCCTGGTAATACTTACTTACTTAAATGACCAGCATCCACCCCTGGTAATACTTACTTACTTAAAGGGCCAGCATCCACTCCTGGTAATACTTACTTACTTAAAGGGCTAGCATCCACTCCTGGTAATTATTTCTTACTTAAAGGGCCAGCATCCACCCCTGGTAATACTTACTTAAAGGGCCAGCATCCACTCCTGGTAATACTTACTTACTTAAAGGGCCAGCATCCACCCCTGGTAATACTTAAAGGGCCAGCGTCCACCCCTGGTAATACTTACTTAAAGGGCCAGCATCCACTCCTGGTAATACTTACTTACTTAAAGGGCCAGCATCCACCCCTGGTAATACTTACTTACTTAAATGACCAGCATCCACCCCTGGTAATACTTACTTAAAGGGCCAGCATCCACTCCTGGTAATACTTACTTATTTAAAGGGCCAGCGTCCATCCCTGGTAATACTTCCTTACTTAAAGGGCCAGTGTCCACCCCTGGCAATAGTTACTTACTTAAAGGGCCAGCATCCACTCCTGGTAATACTTACTTACTTAAAGGGCCAACATCCACTCCTGGTAATACTTACTTATTTAAAGGGCCAGCGTCCACCCCTGGTAATACTTACTTAAAGGGCCAGCGTCCACCCCTGGTAATACTTACTTACTTAAAGGGCCAGCGTCCACTCCTGGTAATACTTACTTACTTAAAGGGCTAGCATCCACTCCTGGTAATTATTTCTTACTTAAAGGGCCAGCATCCACCCCTGGTAATACTTACTTAAAGGGCCAGCATCCACTCCTGGTAATACTTACTTACTTAAAGGGCCAGCATCCACCCCTGGTAATACTTACTTAAAGGGCCAGCATCCACCACTGGTAATACTTACTTAAAGGTCCAACATCCACCCCTGGTAATACTTACTTACTTAAAGGTCCAACATCCACCCCTGGTAATACTTACTTACTTAAAGGGCCAGCATCCACCCCTGGTAATACTTACTTGCTTAAAGGGCCAGCGTCCACCCCTGGTAATACTTACTTACTTAAAGGGCCAGCATCCACCCCTGGTAATAGTTACTTACTTAAGGGGCCAGCATCCACTCCTGGTAATACTTACTTACTTAAAGGGCCAGCGTCCACCCCTGGTAATACTTACTTACTTAAAGGGCCAGCGTCCACCCCTGGTAATACTTACTAATTTAAAACTCTGATGGAGGAAAATGTTGTTGACAACTCTCAACTCAACTTTTATTGTATACGCCAACATGCTGACTACTTCCTGTTGACCTCTTGTCAGGTCTACCTAGCAAAGATGGTTTCTAACCTCAAAGGTCTTTTTTTTGTTTTAAAAAAAAGGTGAAGTAACAATACAAAACTGTCTTGTGTTTTTGAAGGTTCTACATGGACCCCCGGAGCCAGTACCCCTACGAGCGGAGGACCATCTCCACAGCCTACATACCCTTGGACCAGGGAGACTTCTACTACCAGGCCAACATATTCGGAGGAGCGTTAGAGGATATTCACCGGCTGACCAAGACGTGCAGGGAGCACCTGGAGGTAGGTACTTACGCACGCAGGCATACGGTTAGTCACTCACGTACAGTACTCACCTCACCCCATCCCTTCCTCTACCCCCTTCCTCCGTCTAGGTGGATAAGTCAATGGGTGTGGAGGCTGTGTGGCAGGAAGAGAGTCACCTGAATTGGTACCTGTTGAGGAACAAGCCCACCAAGCTCCTGTCACCGGAGTATGTTTGGGACGACGCTAAAGGACAGGATGCCAAGGAGATAAAACTGGTCCGCTTCTCCTCTGTCATTAAGAACAAGGCAGAGGTCAGGGAGAACCTCTGAGAGGAGAGAAAGAATATTTGTCTTTGACACAAGCTGCAGGGAAGAGCGGAGAAACGTGGAGAGGATGGAAGGAGGAGAGGATGGAAGGAGGAGAGGAAAGAGGGAAGGAGGAGAGGAGAGAGAACTCTTATCTTTAATACAGACTGTTACTTTACCTGGTTTTATTTTATATTTTTGCACACTGCACTTTTGGTTCAGTGAAATATGGGTTTGTTCTTGTTTAGTGTCTTTGTGACATAGGCTATGCTCGAAACGACACCCTAGAGCTCCTGGTTAAGAAGTGCACTATTTAGGGTGCCAACTCAGACTTAGCTGTCTTTGCCCTATGTACAATGGGGTCCATCAGTTTTGCCATGTTTGATAAAGATGAGAAAAAAGACTGTATAAAATAAATAATACTATATTGTAAGCCTGTGCTCCAAAAAAATTGGGTAATTATATTATAATAATACAATTGCTCAGAGAAAGAGATTTTGTTAAACAATTAATAATAAAAAAATAAAAAAATAAAATAGATATGAGTTAAAATGATCAGAACCCCTCTGTACTCCAGCACCCTACCCTTGTGAGGATAACGACGCTGAGCCTTTGATAAAGGTCGCACGGTAACAGTCACACTCCCCACTTTAAAAACGGCCATATCTTTCTTACAATCAGGGGCCAAGTGTATGTTTTTGTAGGTATCTGTTCGTGCTTGAATGCAATACAAAACAAGTTATTGTTTAAATGTACCTTTTCATGCAACAAAATCTCTAATTAGTGCTTGTAGCAGAGTCACAGCCAGTCAAGATCTTACATAACATGAGGTTCTTTAGTGATAATCCATTAATGTAACATATTATCTGATAAATTACTTAGTTGACTACATCAACACTATATTAAACTCTATATCATCACTATATCACTATATCAACACTACATCACTATATCAACACTACATTACTACATCAACACTACATCAACACTACGTCACTATATCAAGACTATATCACTATATCAACACTACATCAACACTACATCAACACTATATCAACACTATATCACTATATCAACACTATATCAACACTACATCACTATATCAACACTATATCAACACTATATCAACACTACATCACTATATTAACACTATATATATATCAACACTATATCACTATATCAACACTACATCACTACATCAACACTATATCATTATATCACTACATCACTACATCAACACTACATCACTACATCAACACTATATCAACACTATATCACTATATCAACACTATATCAACACTACATCACTACATCAACACTATATCAACACTATATCACTATATCAACACTATATCAACACTACATCACTACATCAACACTATATCAACACTATATCAACACTACATCACTATATCAACACTATATCAACATTACATCACTACATCAACACTACATCACTACATCATCACTATATCAACACTATATCAACATTATATCACTATATCATCACTACATCAACACTACATCAACACTACATCAACACTACAACACTACATCAACACTACATCAACACTATATCAACACTATATCAACACTATATCAACACTATATCACTACACCAACACTATATCACTATCACTACATCACTATATCAACACTACATCAACACACCATCACTATATCAACACTATATCAACACTACATCAACACTACATCACTACATCAACACTATATCAACACTATATCACTACATCAACACTACATCAACACTACATCAACACTACATCACTATATCAACACTACATCAACACTACATCAACACTACATCAACACTACATCAACACTACATCAACACTATATCAACACTACATCAACACTACATTACTACATCAACACTACATCAACACTACGTCACTATATCAAGACTATATCACTATATCAACACTACATCAACACTACATCAACACTATATCAACACTATATCACTATATCAACACTATATCAACACTACATCACTATATCAACACTATATCAACACTATATCAACACTACATCACTATATTAACACTATATATATATCAACACTATATCACTATATCAACACTACATCACTACATCAACACTATATCATTATATCACTACATCACTACATCAACACTACATCACTACATCAACACTATATCAACACTATATCACTATATCAACACTATATCAACACTACATCACTACATCAACACTATATCAACACTATATCAACACTACATCACTATATCAACACTATATCAACATTACATCACTACATCAACACTACATCACTACATCATCACTATATCAACACTATATCAACATTATATCACTATATCATCACTACATCAACACTACATCAACACTATATCAACACTACATCAACACTACATCAACACTACATCAACACTATATCAACACTATATCAACACTATATCAACACTATATCACTACACCAACACTATATCACTATCACTACATCACTATATCAACACTACATCAACACACCATCACTATATCAACACTATATCAACACTACATCAACACTACATCACTACATCAACACTATATCAACACTATATCACTACATCAACACTACATCAACACTACATCAACACTACATCACTATATCAACACTACATCAACACTACATCAACACTACATCAACACTATATCAACACTATATCAACACTACATCAACACTACATCAACACTACATCAACACTACATCAACACTACATCAACACTACATCAACACTACATCAACACTATATCAACACTATATCAACACTATATCACTACATCAACACTATATCACTATATCAACACTATATCACTATATCAACACTACATCAACACTATATCACTACATCAACACTATATCAACACTGTATCAACACTACATCAACACTATATCACTACATCAACACTACATCAACACTACATCACTACATCAACACTACATCACTACATCAACACTATATCAACACTACATCAACACTACATCACTACATCAACACTACATCACTACATCAACACTACATCACTACATCAACACTACATCAACACTACATCACTACATCAACACTACATCACTACATTAACACTAAATCAACACTACATCAACACTATATTCAACACTACATCAACACTATATCAACACTATATAACTACATCACTACATCAACACTACATCAACACTACATCAACACTATATCACTACATCACTACATCAACACTACATCAACACTATATCAACACTATATCACTATATCAACACTATATCAACACTACATCAACACTATATCAACACTACATCAACACTACATCAACACTATATCAACACTATATCACTATATCAACACTACATCAACACTATATTCAACACTACATCAACACTACATCAACACTACATCAACACTACATCAACACTACATCAACACTACATCAACACTATATCAACACTATATCACTATATCAACACTACATCAACACTACATCAACACTACATCAACACTACATCAACACTATATCACTATATCAACACTACATCAACAATATATCAACACTACATCAACACTACATCAACACTACATCACTACATCAACACTATATCAACACTATATCAACACTATATCACTACATCACTACATCAACACTACATCAACACTACATCAACACTACATCAACACTATATCACTACATCAACACTACATCAACACTATATCACTATATCAACACTATATCACTATATCAACACTACATCAACACTACATCAACACTACATCAACACTACATCAACACTACATCAACACTACATCAACACTACATCAACACTACATCAACACTATAATCACTACATCAACACTACATCAACACTAAATCAACACTACATCAACACTATATTCAACACTATATCAACACTACATCAACACTATATCAACACTATATCAACACTACATCAACACTACATCAACACTACATCAACACTATATCACTACATCAACACTACATCAACACTACATCAACACTATATCAACACTACATCAACACTATATTCAACACTATATTCAACACTATATCATCACTACATCAACACTACATCAACACTATATCACTATATCACTATATCAACACTACATCACTACATCAACACTATATCAACACTACATCAACACTATATTCAACACTACATCAACACTATATCACTATATCACTTTTTCAACACTACATCAACACTACATCAACACTACATCACTATATCACTATATCAACACTACATCACTACATCAACACTATATCAACACTACATCAACACTATATTCAACACTACATCAACACTATATCACTATATCATCACTACATCAACACTACATCAACACTATATCACTATATCATCACTACATCAACACTACATCAACACTATATCATCACTACATCAACACTACATCAACACTATATCACTATATCATCACTACATCAACACTACATCAACACTATTTTACTATATCAACACTACATCAACACTACATCACTACATCAACACTATATCACTACATCAACACTATATCAACACTATATCACTATATCATCACTACATCAACACTACATCAACACTATATCACTATATCATCACTACATCAACACTACATCAACACTACATCACTACATCAACACTATATCACTACATCAACACTACATCACTACATCATCACTATATCAACACTACATCACTACATCAACACTACATCAAACACTACATCAACACTATATCAACACTACATCAAACACTACATCAACACTATATCAACCACTACATCAACACTATATCAACACTATATCAATGCTTTTGTTGATTTTCGGTAATGGAGATGAATTAAATCAGCAAACATATCAGTTTTACACATGAAAAGTTTTAAAGTAATGTCCAATCATTAACCTAAAAAGGATAATAATGTTTATTTAACTTCTTATGGCTGCAGGGGCAGTATTGAGTAGCTTGGATGAAAGGTACACAGAGGTGCCCAGTGTAAACGGCCTACTCCTCTGTCATAGTTGCTAATATTTGCATATTATTATTATTAGTATTGGATAGAAAACACTCTGAAGTTTCTAAAACTGTTTGAATTATGTCTGTGAGTATAACATAACTCATATGGAACTCAAGTTCCACTTCCTGTTTGAATTTTTTCTGAGGGTGGCAGATTTTCAACCAAGCTCTCATTGAAATTGCAGCGAGATATAGATGAGTTTTCACTTCCTACGGCTTCCACTAGATGTCAACAGTCAATAGAACTAAGTCTGATGACTCTAATGTGAAGGGGGGCCGAAGGAGACAGGAATTAGTCACCACTGCCACGAGCTGACCATGCTTTGACCACGCGCGTTCACGTGATAGGCAGCTGCGTTCCATCGCTCAACTGAAGTAATGTAATTCTCCGGTTGGAACGTTATTCAAGATGTATGTTAACAACATTCTAAAGATTGATTCAGTACATCGTTTGACATGTTTCTACTGACTGTAATGGAACGTTTGGACATTTCGTCACGTTATAGTGGTCGCGCTTTGAGACTTTGGAATTGTTTACCAAATGCGCTAACCAAAGTAGCTAATTGGACATAAATAACGGACATTATCGAACAAATCAAGCATTTATTGTGGACCTGGGATTCCTAGGACAGCATTCTGATGAAGTTCATCAAAGGTAAGGAAACATTTATCATGTCATTTCTGGTTTCTGTTGAGTCCAACATGGCAGCTAATTTGACTATTGTTCTGAGCTCCGTCTCAGATTATTGCATGATTTGCTTTTTCCGTAAATTAAAAAAAAAAATCTGACACAGCGGTTGCATTAAGGAGAGCTATATCTATAATTCCATGCGTATAACTTGTATTATCATCTACATTTATGATGAGTATTTCTGTTGAATCGATGTGGCTATGCAAAATCACTTGATGTTTTTGGAACTAGTGAATGTAACGTGCCAATGTAAACTCAGATTTTTTGATATAAATATGAACTTTATCAAACAAAACATGCTTGTATTGTGTAACATGAAGACCTATGAGTGTCATCTGATGGAGATCATCAAAGGTTAGTGATAAATGTTACGTCTATTTCTGCTTTTTGTGACTGCTATATTTCGCTGGAAAAATGGCTGTGCTTATTGTGGTTTGGTGTGACCTAACATAATCGTTTGTAGTGCTTTCGCTGAATAGCATATTTGAAATCGGACACTTTGGTGGGATTAACAACAAGATTACCTTTTAAAATGATATAAGATACATGTATGTTTGAGGAATTTTAATTATGAGATTTCTGTTGTTTGTATTTGGCACCCTGCACTTTCACTGGCTGTTGTCCTATCGATCCCGTTAGCGGGATTGCAGCCACAAGAAGTTTTAACTAGGCAAGTCAGCTAAGAACAAATTCTTATTTACAATGACGGCCTACCGGGGAACAGTGGGTCAACTGCCTTGTTCAGGGGCAGAAAGACATATTTTTACATTGTCAGCTCGGAGATTCGATCGGAGATTCGATCTAGCAACCTTTCGGTTACTGGCCCAACGCTCTACCCACTAGGCTACCTGCCACCCCTACACTCTAACCACTAGGCTACCTACCTCCCCTACGCTCTACCCACTAGGCTACCTACCTCCCCTACGCTCTACCCACTAGGCTACCTGCCGTCCCTACACTCTAACCACTAGACTACCTGCCGCCCCTACACTCTAACCACTAGGCTACCTACCCCCCTACACTCTAACCACTAGACTACCTGCCGCCCCTACACTCTAACCACTAGGCTACCTGCCGCCTCTACACTCTAACCACTAGACTACCTACCGCCTCTACACTCTAACCACTAGGCTACCTGCCGCCTCTACACTCTAACCACTAGGCTACCTGCCGCCCCTACACTCTAACCACTAGGCTACCTGCCGCCCCTACGCTCTAACCACTAGGCTACCTGCCGTCCCTACACTCTAACCACTAGGCTACCTGCCTGCCCTACACTCTAACCACTAGGCTACCTGCCTCCCCTACGCTCTAACCACTAGGCTACCTGCCGTCCCTACACTCTAACCACTAGGCTACCTGCCTGCCCTACACTCTAACCACTAGGCTACCTGCCGCCCCTACGCTCTAACCACTAGGCTACCTGCCGTCCCTACACTCTAACCACTAGACTACCTGCCGCCCCTACACTCTAACCACTAGGCTACCTGCCGCCTCTACACTCTAACCACTAGGCTACCTGCCGCCTCTACACTCTAACCACTAGACTACCTGCCGCCTCTACACTCTAACCACTAGGCTACCTGCCGCCTCTACACTCTAACCACTAGACTACCTACCGCCTCTACACTCTAACCACTAGGCTACCTACCGCCTCTACACTCTAACCACTAGGCTACCTACCGCCTCTACACTCTAACCACTAGGCTACCTACCGCTCCTACACTCTAACCACTAGGCTACCTACCGCCTCTACACTCTAACCACTAGGCTACCTACCGCCTCTACACTCTAACCACTAGGCTACCTGCCGCCTCTACACTCTAACCACTAGGCTACCTGCCGCCCCCACGCTCTAACCACTAGGCTACCTGCCGCCCCTACGCTCTAACCACTAGGATACCTGCCGTCCCTACACTCTAACCACTAGGCTACCTGCCGTCCCCACACTCTAACCACTAGGCTACCTGCCGCCTCTACACTCTAACCACTAGACTACCTACCACCACTACACTCTAACCACTAGACTACCTGCCGCCCCTACACTCTAACCACTAGACTACCTGCCGCCTCTACACTCTAACCACTAGGCTACCTGCCGCCTCTACACTCTAACCACTAGACTACCTACCGTCATCTAATGCTTTTAATGGAGATATCATTTGCTGTAGAATAAAGGGGAGAAGTTGCAAGTCACGCTTGTTTAAACCATCATAACTTCTGATGGAGTCGAGTTAGAAACATTATGAAGTGTACTCAATAAACTATAAAAAGCCATTTCTCATTGTGTGTGTATATATATATAGCATCAAGTGACTCTGAATTATATGTATGTTATGTAGACGCTAACCATGGCGTGACCTTTGACACTTGGATTGGAACTGATGCTATGGTCAGATGACATGAAAATATAGCTGCTGCAGCCTATCTGCCTAACGCTGCACTTAATGTAACTAATCCAAGGAATCTCCTGGATGAGCCGTCTTTTTACAGGAAGTATTTCAGAAGGGAAACGCGTGTGATGATAATGTCCAGGCCTACCGGGGAACAGTGGGTTAACTGCCTTGTTCAGGGGCACAGTGGGTTAACTGCCTTGTTCAGGGGCACAGTGGGTTAACTGCCTTGTTCAGGGGCACAGTGGGTTAACTGCCTTGTTCAGGGGAACAGTGGGTTAACTGCCTTGTTCAGGGGCAGTTTCCCAATCCTGGAGATATCAGTTAATGCATTAACACACTAAGCCCTTTGATTAGTGGAATTAGATGTGTTTTAGATGTGTTTTAGGTGTGTTTTAGGTGTGTTTTAGGTGTGTTTTAGGTGTGTTTTAGGTGTGTTTTAGGTGTGTTTTAGATGTGTTTTAGGTGTGTTTTAGGTGTGTTTTAGGTGTGTTTTAGATGTGTTGTAGGTGTGTTGTAGGTGTGTTGTAGGTGTGTTTTAGATGTGTTTTAGGTGTGTTTTAGGTGTGTTTTAGGTGTGTTTTAGGTGTGTTTTAGGTGTGTTTTAAGTGTGTTAGGACAGTTTTTTTGTTGTTGTTGCCCTGGCACCACACAGCTGATTCAAATGATCAAAGCTTGATGAGTTGATTATTTGAATCAGCTGTGTAGTGCTAGTGTAACGGATGTGAAATGGCTAGCTAATTAGCGGTGGTGCACGCTAATAGCGTTTCAATCGGTTACGTCACTCGCTTTGAGACCTTGAAGTAGTGGTTCCCCTTGCTCTGTAAGGGCCGCAGCCTTTGTGGAGCGATGAGTAACGATGCTACGTGGGTGTCAGTTGTTGATGTGTGCAGAGGGTCCCTGGTTCGCGCCCGGGTCGGGGCGAGGGGACGGACGTAAAGTTAAAACTTACACTAGGGAAAAACAACAAAATGTGCACCCCTTGAGGTACCCAGGACTGAGTTATGGGAAACGTTGGGGAATCTGCTTTAAAAATAAAGTTGACTAAGCTACTAGTTACTTCACACTGGAAGAAGTAAAGCTACATTAATTCTACCCTTTAATATAGTTTATTTAACTAAAGCTACATTAATTCTACCGTTGAATATAGTTTATTTAACTAAAGCTACATTAATTCTACCCTTTAATATAGTTTATTTAACTAAAGCTGCATTAATTCTACCCTTTAATATAGTTGATTTATCTAAAGCTACATTAATTCTACCCTTTAACATAGTTTATTTAACTAAAGCTACATTAATTCTACCCTTTAACATAGTTTATTTAACTAAAGCTACATTAATTCTACCCTTTAATATAGTTTATTTAACTAAAGCTACTTGGGTAAAGTAGTTCACTACATCCAAACTACGTCATGATAAATTATCAGATCTAAACCTGAAATGTCATAGACTCTAAATTGCAGGAACAGATCACGTTGGAGTCCGATGTTAAATAGCAAGAACAGATCAGTCTGGAGTCAGATTTTAAATAGCAAGAACAGATCAGTCTGGAGTCAGATTTTAAATAGCAAGAACAGATCAGTCTGGAGTCAGATGTTAAATAGGAAGAACAGATCAGTCTGGAGTCAGATGTTAATAGGAAGAACAGATCAGTCTGGAGTCAGATGTTAATAGGAAGAACAGATCAGTCTGGAGTCAGATTTTAAATAGCAAGAACAGATCAGTCTGGAGTCCGATGTTAACAGAATGTGTAATTTAGCCAATTAAATACACAAATGATGTTTCAAGTGAGAATTAGAAAGGAAATTCTTGCCTACTTCCCCCATGGTCTATTTAATCTTTGCAAAAAAACAAAAGTGGTGTGTAATTCCAGTAGTAATGAAATACTGAAAACACTACCAAGTTTAGAATTCAGTTCAACTACCACTAAGCTACCGTAAAAATGTAGTTCAATTACTAGTTGAATTACATGTAGTTCACTACTCCCCACCACTGGGCTAGGGAATTCTGATCCTAGATCTGTGGTTAGGTTAGTATCTAATGCCTATGGTTAGGAATAGGGTTAGGGAATTCTGATCCTAGATCTGTGGTTAGGTTAGTATCTAATGCCTATGGTTAGGAATAGGGTTAGGGAATTCTGATCCTAGATCTGTGGTTAGGTTAGTATCTAATGCCTATGGTTAGGAATAGGGTTAGGGAATTCTGATCCTAGGTCTGTGGTTAGGTTAGTATCTAATGCCTATGGTTAGGAATAGGGTTAGGGAATTCTGATCCTAGATCTGTGGTTAGGTTAGTATCTAATGCCTAGGGTTAGGAATATGGTTAGGGAATTCTGATCCTAGATCTGTGGTTAGGTTAGTATCTAATGCCTAGGGTTAGGAATATGGTTAGGGAATTCTGATCCTAGATCTGTGGTTGGAGCAACATGTACCTCAAGCAGGGAGAGAGGGAGAGAAATGTTCATAGCAGCTCACTGGCTCCATCTAGTGGATAGACACTGTCATTTATTTTAGGAATACACACACTCCCACACACACACTGTGGTTAGGTTAGTATCTAATGTTAAGGAAATCTGATCCCAGAAATGTGGTTAGGTTATTATCTAATGCCTATGGTTAGGAATTAGGGTTAAGGAAATATGATCCTAGGTCTGTCGTAAATTACCTCAACTGTTCACAGCATAGAGGTAGTTACAGGATACACCTTAGTATCTGTCCCATTATGGTGTCTGTGAGAGCATGGGCAGAGTCATTTTCATCTGGTCCATTTTCTTCTTCTACTACGTGTATGAGTTGGTAAACAACACGAGGGGGTGCATACTGCCACCTGGAGGCTGTTGTTTGAATAGGAATAAAAGCCAAGGTTCACTATTTTCTGCCACCTGCAGTTATGGAATGTTTTGCTCACATGTATAATTCATTGGCTGATCCCTCCTAATGACCTGGATGGAATTACGTGATCCTTCCTTAACCCATAGGAAGTCCCACCCAGTGGTGAAAGTCCTCAATGGTGCTACCCATACCTATAACGGGCTTCTGGGTACTAGAGTCCTCTATTGATCTCTGTGGTTCACAGAGAGAGGGGAGTGGATGGCTAGAGGCTGAACACTGTCGTAATGTATACACAAATGTTACGTTGTTTACGGTTGCATATCTAGTAAGTGTTATGGGGGAGGTCTACCACGTGAAACCAGTGTTTCAACCATCATGCCAAGAAAATAATTCCCTCTTAGACTGAGGGTGAGGTGACAGGCAAGGCTACCTCATCACAAGAGCGTGAGTTGGACTAACCTCTGCTATATAGGCCTAATCAAGGTTAAATACATGAAGATCACAATTCCATTAAAAAATGAGTCATAGTCCTGTTACACGTGTCCTTTCAGAATGTAAGTACTGGCCGAGTGTTAGTGATCTTAGGGCAGGCAAATTCAAATCTGGACCTCTTTCATTTCCCCCTCTCGAATCAAGGACTGATTTTTACACCTGGGACACCCAGGTGGGTGCAATGAATTATCAGGTAGAACAGAAACAGTGCACCAGACCTCCAGGCTCTTATTTGAATCCCGTCTTAGGGTTTACTCCAAGTAAAACCTCTCTCTCTCACACACACACACACACACACACACACACACACACACACACACACACACACACACACACACACACACACACACACACACACACACACACACACACACACACACACACACACACACACACACACACACACACACACACACACACACGTGTAAGAGGAACTTTAAGTGAGGCAGCTGTGAGAGGAGCTCGTCCATCCTATTGAAAAGAAGTGTGACACAAAGTGGAATGTTCAGCGACACCTGGCTTACTCGTAAATGCCTTTACAGCACATTACTGTAAAGTTTATTTCCAATGCTCAATGCCTATAAAACCGTTGGCCTAAAGCATGTGAGGCGAACTAGATAATCCCTACACTACAGGAACAACATGTCCTGCAACAGTTCACATTAGCTACTAGATTAATAACGTACAGCGTTTCATTATTACAGAGCGGTATAGCAACAAGAGAAAAGAAAAGCAAGGAGATATACTTTCCTTAAAGACCAAAATAAATTCTGGAATGTGGCTGATGGAGGAAAATGGCAGCCAAATCCTGGTCACTCCCAGATGACCTGTCCTTCAGAGATCCAGTTCTCTTGTTGTGTGGACACAGCTTCTATAAAAAAAACTCTGTCTAGAGAGAATCTGGGAACCCAAGGAATCTCCTGGATATCCACTTTATAAGCTAATATCCTTAATGGATCCTTTACTTTACTTGGCTTTGAGGAACTTCTTACAGGACAGAGAACAGTCATTTTCAGACTCCCCTTGCCTCAGAAACTCAAGCTCATCTGTCTAGGCGACGGTGTCTATATAGAATTGGTATTTGTTGTCTTGGCTACAGGACCTTTTTAGGAACACCATTATTTTGGTCTAACTGAGATTTACTGTCAGGGCCCAGGTCTGGCAGAATCTGTGCAGAAGATCTAGGTGCTGCTGTAGGCCCTCCTTGGTTGGTGACAGAAGCACCAGATCATCAGCAAACAGTAGACATTAGATTCTAGTAAGGTGAGGCCGGGTGCTACAGGCTGTTCTAGTGACCTCGCCAATTCATTGATATATGTGTTGTTGAGGTTGGGGCTTAAGCTGCATCCCTGTCTCACGCAATGACCCTGAGAAAAGAAATCTGTGTGTTTTATTGCCAATTTTAATTTTAAAAGCACACTTGTTATTTGTCTACATGGATTTTATAATGTAATAGGCTTTCCCCCTAACACCGCATTCCATCCATTTGTATAGCAGACCCTCATGCCAAATTGAGTCAAAAGCTTTTTTGAAATCAACAAAGCTTGAGAAGACTTTGACTTTGTTTTGTTTAGTTTGTTTGTCACTAAGGGTGTGCAACTGCTAGAAATAAGCCATTTTCTCGGTAGTAATGGTGGAAACATAACGTTCACGAATCTGCCCTCAATGTATTATCTATGACACTCAGAGGCTGCCATAAAGCCTATAATCACAATATTATCTCAGTGATGTTTTTTTTTAGGTCACACAGCTAGATATCTACGAGCAATTTAGAGCAGATCAAAAATGTGCTTGCTAGCTAGCAAACGTTAGCCAGCTATCTAGCTAGGTTAACAACACTATATCAACTCTATACATCAACTTGTGCTTGCTAGCTAGCAAACGTTAGCCATCTATCTAGCTAGGTTAACAACACTATATCAACTCTATACATCAACTTGTGCTTGCTAGCTAGCAAACGTTAGCCATCTATCTAGCTAGGTTAACAACACTATATCAACTCTATACATCAACTTGTGCTCTAGCAAACGTTAGCCATCTATCTAGCTAGGTTAACAACACTATATCAACTCTATACATCAACTTGTGCTCTAGCAAACGTTAGCCATCTATCTAGCTAGGTTAACAACACTATATCAACTCTATACATCAACTTGTGCTCTAGCAAACGTTAGCCATCTATCTAGCTAGGTTAGCTAAGGAAACATGCAGTAAGTCAACGTTGTGCTTGCTAGCTAGCAAACGTTAGCCAGCTATCTAGCTGGCCACGGGGAGAAATGATGGTGCCTGTAAGTGTGACATACTCTATTTTTTTCTCTATTTTATATATTCTATTTTTCTTTTAGAATTTGACTAGAATTAGAATCTTGCTTATTGACAATGTTTGTTGTGTCCATGTGCAGCAATAATATAATTTACAGTAGACATTGCCCCTATATTTGTCACACCCTGATCTGTTTCACCTTTTGCCTGACCCTGTTCGATTAATAAACTGTTGTTACTTCGACGTTGTCTGCATCTGGGTCTTACCTTGAAACGTGATAATATCAGTGTGAATGCTATTGAAGCCATGCAATTACTTAGAACAATGTGGACGGCAATTATTATATATATGTTTAAAACCTTTATTTAACCAGGAAGGGCTCATTGAGATTTAAAATCTCTTTTCAAGAGCGTCCTGGCCAAGATAGGCAGCACCAAGTCATTACAAAAATGACAGACAGACAACATGAAAAACTACAAGTAATCTAGTAAAAACCATAGAATTCACAAGAGTATGAGTTCAAGTTAATGTATTTAGCAAAGATACGTGTACATTTTGTTATTTCATTTTCATTTCATTTGATATTTCATTTTGGCCATTTAACAAACTACAACTGACATTGGAGTTGATTCCGAGGCAACACACGAAAGACCGTAAATACATCAGTTAAAGCATCCATATTGATCACGTTTTAATTGGCCAGTGAGGGGCCCAACCTTGGCACACTCACAACTTGTTTATTCATCAAAACACAGCCCTTCGGCTCCAACACCAGCAAGTCCACCGATAATTGTGAAAGTGAAAACAGCAAAAATATTTCTGAAACGCCACTGAACCTATAACGCTACCAACTGTCCTTAGATTTACCATTACGCTAGGTTAGTTAAAATAGAGCCCTTAGGTTTACCATTGTGTCAGGTTAGTTAAAATAGAGCCCTTAGGTTTGCCATTGTGTCAGGTTAGTTAAAATAGAGCCCTTAGATTTACCATTGTGTCAGGTTAGTTAAAATAGAGCCCTTAGGTTTACCATTGTGTCAGGTTAGTTAATAAAATAGAGCCCTTAGATTTACCATTGTGTCAGGTTAGTTAATAAAATAGAGCCCTTAGATTTACCATTGTGTCAGGTTAGTTAAAATAGAGCCCTTAGGTTTGCCATTGTGTCAGGTTAGTTAATAAAATAGAGCCCTTAGATTTACCATTGTGTCAGGTTAGTTAAAATAGAGCCCTTAGGTTTACCATTGTGTCAGGTTAGTTAATAAAATAGAGCCCTTAGATTTACCATTGTGTCAGGTTAGTTAATAAAATAGAGCCCTTAGATTTACCATTGTGTCAGGTTAGTTAAAATAGAGCCCTTAGGTTTGCCATTGTGTCAGGTTAGTTAAAATAGAGCCCTTAGGTTTACCATTGTGTCAGGTTAGTTAAAATAGGGCCCTTAGATTTACCATTGTGTCAGGTTAGTTAAAATAGGGCCCTTAGATTTACCATTGTGTCAGGTTAGTTAAAATAGAGCCCTTAGATGTACCATTGTGTCAGGTTAGTTAAAATAGAGCCCTTAGGTTTACCATTGTGTCAGGTTAGTTAAAATAGAGCCCAATGTTTTCAAACACAGAATCGTGTAATAAGTTTTGTTTAATTTCCAGAAGAAACTCAAGTCTGCACAGCATGGCTTATAGGTGAAGCTCTATGCCTTTTAGTGAAGGCGTAGTCACTAGTGATCAAACAGCAGAGAATACATAGTAAGGTAAGAAAGCTGAGTGAGCCATGGAGGACAAGATCTGCCAGAGTTATAGAAGTAAAACACTTTTTATTTTATTTATCCAGACCCAGCACACAGAAAGGAAGATTAAGGATACGTTTGAGAAGCTTCACAATCAAACCGCAGTAGGCCTTTTGTCTCTTGGTAGGCCATCATTGCCAATACAAATGTGTTCTTAACTGACTTGCATAGTTAAATAAAGGTTAAATAAACATTTGAAATGAAAAAGGTGGCCCTTGTGCTGGGGCCAAAAAACCACACATTTTAATCACACAACACAATGTCTAACATTTTGAGGGAGCATACAATCGACATGCTGACTGCAGGAATGTCCACCGGAGCGGTTGCCAGAGAATGTAATGTTTATTTCTCCACTATAAGCTGCCTCCAAGTCTTGTTAGAGAATTTGGCAGTACGTCCAACCGGCCTCACAACCGCAGACCATGTGTAACCACGCCAGCCCAGGACCTCCACTGACCCAGGACCTACACGTCTGGTTTCATATCAGCTGCGGGATGGTCTGAGACCAGCCACTCGGATAGCTGATGAAAGTGAGGATTGTTTATTTCTGTAATAAAGCCCCCTTTGTGCGAAAAATGAGATGTGATTGGCTTGGCCTGGCTCCACAGTGGGTAGAACTATGTCCATGCCCAGTCATGTGAAATCCATAGATCAGGGCCTAATGAATTAATTCCAATTGACGGATTTCCTTATATGAACTTTAACTCAGTAAAATATTTCAAATTTTTCCATGTTGCGTTTATATTTTTGTTCAGTATAATAAGATTAGCTGTAATAAAACTAAACAAAAAAACAAGCAATCGATTTTCTTTTCAACAACAACAATAAATACATGTAAAATGGGTTTCGAACATATGAAACGGAAAATAAGCTATTGTTACAGGTTACAGATAACTTCTAAATACAAGGTTCACCGGTATTCACCAAGGTTCTCATCTCCTTATTCATGATGGGCATGAACACGCAGGCCTACACCATGGAGGGGGTTTTACGCACGTCCAAAACGGGACATGCATGGCTAAAATAATGTGGGCATGCCCACATTGCATCTGACAGATGGGTTGCAAATCCTCTAGATCAGTAGTTCCCAAACTTTTTATAGTCCCGTACCCCTTCAAACATTCAACCACCAACAGCGTACCCCCTCTAGCAGCAGGGTCAGAACGCTCTCAAATGTTGTTTTTTGCCATCATTGTAAGCCTGCCACAGACACACACTATACCATACATGTATTAAACATAAGAATGAGTGAGTTTCTGTCACAACCCGGCTCATGGGAAGTGTCAAAGAGCTCTTATAGGACCAGGGCTCAAATAATAATATGATAATAATCAACAATTTTGCTCTTTATTTAGCCATCTCACATATAAAACCTTATTTATTCATCATAAATTGTGAATAACTCACCACAGGTTAATGAGAAGGGTGTGCTTGAAAGGATGCACATACTATGTTGGGTTGTTTTGGAGAAAGTCTTAAATCATTTCCCACACACAGTCTGTAGTCTGTGCTTGTGTAAGTGTAAGGTCCGATGCTGGAGTAGAGAAGCAGGTACGGGGAGTCAAACATTTAATCAGGAACAAACATGGAACAAGACAGGAACAGTGTCAGCACACGGGTATACAAGGACATATGACAATCAATGCTGAAGCCCGGGAAACAGAGCGGGGGAACAGACAGATATAGGGGAGGTAATGACAGAGCTGTTTGAATCCAGGTGAGTCCAATAATTGCTGATGTGCGTGACGAGGGGAAGGCAGGAGTGCGTAATGATGGTGGCAGGAGTGAGTAATGCTGGGGAGCCTGGCGTCCTCGAGCGCCAGGGGAGAATAGCAGGAGCAGGCGTGACAATCAGTGTCTTATCAGCACGATTTGTCAAGGCAGGAAACTCTGAGCGCATTCAGAGATCTGGCAGTGGCTCTGATTAAAGTCTATTTTCACAGAACCGCTTGTTGCAATTTTGATGAGGCTCTCTTGTTCAGATATCAGTAAGTGGACTGGAGGCAGGGCATGAAAGGGATAACGAATCCAGTTGTTTGTGTCATCCGTTTCGGGAAAGTACCTGCGTAATTGTGCACCCAACTCACTCAGGTGCTTCGCTATATCACATTTGACATTGTACGTAAGCTTCAGTTCATTTGCACACAAAAAATAATGCAATGATGGATAGACCTGTGTGTTGTCCTTGTTAATGCAGACAGAGAAGAGCTCCAACTTCTTAATCACAGCCTCAATTTTGTCCTACACATTGAATATAGTTGCGGAGAGTCCCTGTAATCCTAGATTCAGATCATTCAGGCGAGAAAAAACATCACCCAGATAGACCAGTCGTGTGAGAAACTCGTCCACATGCAAGCGGTCAGACGAGTGAAAATTATGGTCAGGAAAGAAAACTTTAAGCTCGTCTCTCAATTAAAAAAAACGTGTCAATACTTTGCCCCTTGATAACCAGCACACTTCTGTATGTTGTAAAAGCATTACATGGTCGCTGCCCATATCATTGCATAATGCAGAAAATACACGAGAGTTCAGGGGCCTTGCTTTAACAAAGTTAACCATTTTCACTGTAGTGTCCAAAACGTCTTTCAAGCCGTCAGCCATTCCCTTGGCAGCAAGAGCCTCTCGGTGGATGCTGCAGTGTACCCAAGTGGCGTCGGGAACAACTGCTTGTACGCGCATTACCACTCCACTGTGTCTCCCTGTCATGGCTTTTGCTCCATCAGTACAGATACCAACATGAGCAGCAGCTACGTTTGGCTACGTATGGACCGTTAGTGGAATTCCCACGAGAGAGTAACGGTTAATGTGATTGGATGTTAATTATTTGACTAGACTTCCTGTATTTGACATTGTGTTGTTATTTCGCTGAACACTAGATGGTTACATTTTTGGCAGTGAAACGAGGCTACTCAGGTCAGGTAAAAAAAACTCACCCAAATGTTTAGACCCGTTGGAAAATATAAATGTTTGAAAATGTGAAGAAAATAAATGTATTATTATTATATCTTTTTTTAAATTCAAATGTGAATTACATTTATATTTGGCATACCCCCGACGGAATTACGCGTACCCGTACCCCAGTTTGAGAATACCTAGAGCACACAAAGAATTATACTATTTTTTTTTTACCTCGGTCTTAACATCAACACCACAGGTTAAAACCTATTGGTTCTGAGGTCTGGGGTCAAGTCACCAACCAAGAATTCACAAAACATCCAATTGAGACTTTGCATGCAGAATTCTGCAAAATAATACTTGGTGTAAAACTCCAAAACAAAACATACAGAACAGAATTAGGAACCACTAGTTATCAACATCCAGAAAAAGAGATGTTCAATTCTACAACCACCTAAAGGTAGCAATGCTCACACATTTCACCACAAAGCCCTCACCTACAGAGATAAGAACCTGGAGAAGAGTGCCCTCAGCCAGCTAGTTCTGGGGCTCTGTTCACAAACACAAACAGACCCCACAGAGTCCCAGGACAGAAACACAATTAGACGTAACCAAATTATGAGAAAGCAAAAAAGATACTATTTGACACACGGGAAAGAAACAGAGTAAACTATAATGCTATTTGGCCCTAAGACAGTGGCATAATACCTGACCACTGTGACTGACCCTAAAATAAAAAAATCCTTGACTATGTACAGACTCAATGAGCATAGCCTTGCTATTTAGAGGCCGCCGTAGGCAGACCTGGCTCTCGAGAGATGACAGGATATGTGCACACTGCCCACAAAATGAGGTGGAAACTGAGCTGCAATTTCTAACCTCCTACTAAATGTATAACCACATTAGAGACTCATATTTCCCTCAAATCACACAGACCCACAAATAATTTAAAAAACAAACAAATCAAACATTGATAAACTCCCACTGGGTGAAATACCACAGCGTGTCATCACAGCAGGAAGATGTGTGACCTCTTACCACAAGAAAAGGGCAACCAGTGGAGCACAAACAGCATTGTAAATACAACCCATATTTATCTGTTTATTTATTTTCCCTCTCATACTTTAACTACTAGCACATTGTTCAACACTGTACATAACCAATAATATAACATTTGAAATGGCTATATTATTTTACAGCTTTTGTGAGTGTAATGTTTACTAATGTTTCCCTTGTTTATTTCCCTTTTATTGTCTATTCCATAGAATATTGCTTGGCAATGTAAACATGTGTTTCCCATGTCAATAAAGCCCTTTGAATTGAATTGAATTGAGAGAGGGACGGGAGACGGGGGGGCAGAGAGAAGAAATGGAAAAGAGAGAGAGAGAGAGAGACAGAGGTTGTTAAAAATAATTAGTCCAATACTGAACACAAATCGCTGTAAATCAAACCAATGTACTTCACTCATACACAGTGCCTACGGTCTTGTCTGTAGCCTGTAGCTTGTAGCATGTAGCCTGTAGCATGTAGCCTGTAACCTATGGTACAAATACTATACGGTCTTGTCTGTAGCCTGTAGCTTGTAGCATGTAGCCTGTAGCATGTAGCCTATGGTACAAATACTATACGGTCTTGTCTGTAGCCTGTAGCTTGTAGCATGTAGCCTGTAGCATGTAGCCTGTAACCTATGGTACAAATACTATACGGTCTTGTCTGTAGCCTGTAGCTTGTAGCATGTAGCCTGTAGCATGTAGCCTATGGTACAAATACTATACGGTCTTGCCTGTAGCCTGTAGCATGTAGCCTGTAGCATGTAGCCTATAGTACAAATACTATACGGTCTTGCCTGTAGCCTGTAGCATGTAGCCTGTAGCATGTAGCCTATGGTACAAATACTATACGGTGTTGTCTGTAGCCTACAGGCCGCAGTTGACATCACATTTATGACAATGTCATGACAGACATTCTTTTACATCATACACGTTTCTCCGATCAAATAGCTTAACCTAAATTCCACCCGGTCAAATAAAACATTTGCTTTTGATGTGAATGTGGCACTTTAACAAACATCACATCCTAAAAACAGGACAGGTTAACAGGACAAGTCAACAGGACAAGTCAACAGGACAGGTTACCAGGACAGGTTACCAGGACAGGTCAACAGGACAAGTCAACAGGACAAGTCAACAGGACAGGTCAACAGGACAGGTCAACAGGACAAGTCAACAGGACAGGTTACCAGGACAGGTTACCAGGACAGGTCAACAGGACAGGTCAACAGGACAGGACAAACGTGAAATGGCCAATATGAAATGGAAAATCAGGCTACTCACACCTGCTGTCTAGGAGTTTCACCGCGTGAGCTAAACTGTCATGATATTCAGTGTTTTCAAGTTGGTATCCATTTTTCAATTTTTACGAGATGATCATAGCGAGAGAAAAAAATTTATACTTCTGCATTTCACGCACATGGATTCTCATTGCCAATAGGATAACTCCTGATAAAGTTGGGTAGCCTGATATTCAGAACTAAAACAAAATAAACAAAATGATTAGTCACAGGAATCAGAACTAATAAAGCCAATACAACTGGCTGTTTTAGAAATGGTACCATTTGGCTGGACATTCAGAACATTCCATTGCAGCCGACACTGTAGGATTAAACCCCAGTAAACACGGGCCGATGTCTTTTTTGTTGTTGGTGCGAGCCGGATCGGCCTTGATTTTCAACATCCACGCACCGGACCAAATGTGAACCAATCATAGACATCTATGTCCGGCCTATATCTATGTCCGGCTATGTCCGGCCTATATAGGCCTATATATTTAACCCAAATATAGACGTCTATGATTGGTTTAGATTTGATCCGGTTCGGACCGGCCTTGACTTGGCCCAAACATTTGACTGGACCAAATTTGAACCAATCATAGACGTCTATATTTCACAAGGAAGTAAATCACAGCAGAGTGCAGTCCATAAAAGTACAATACAATACAGTAGAACACAGTACAGTAAAGTATAGTTTAGTATAATGTATTGTATTGTACCCTACTTTACTCTAATGTACTCCAAACATCTTTTCACTTTTCAATCAGAACCTAAAATGAACCTAACTCCAATATTTGGAAAAATATGTATTATAGTGTCGCGATCGTCATAGTAACTGGACCAAAGCGCAGCGTGATCTGGGTTCCACATCTTTATTTACTAAAGTGAAACTCACAGCAAAACAAAACAATAAATCTCAAAACGAAATGTGAAGCTAACAATAGTTCTAACAGGCAACTATACCTGGACAAGATCCCACAAAGCACAAAGGGGAAATGGCTGCCTAAATATGATCCCCAATCAGAGACAACGATAAACAGCTGCCTCTGATTGGGAACCATACTAGGCCAACATAGAAATAGAATTCACCTAGATAACCCACCCTTAATCACACCCCGACCTAACCAACAGAGAATAAAAACTCTTTATGGTCAGGGCGTGACACATTGATGTCTTTTTCAACATAATTTTGCCTCTTAGGGAGGCAAAAAATCAGCCAGGACCAGAGGGGTGTGTGTGTGTGTGTGTGTGTGTGTGTGTGTGTGTGTGTGTGTGTGTGTGTGTGTGTGTGTGTGTGTGTGTGTGTGTGTGTGTGTGTGTGTGTGTGTGTGTGTGTGTGTGTGTGTGTGTGTGTGTGTGTGTGTGTGTGTGTGTGTGTGTGTGTGTGTGTGTGTCTGTGTCTGTGTCTGTGTGGGGGAACTCATGTATCCATTGGTGATTATTGGCCCTTGATTAACTTGATCCCTAGCCACATAAATGGGAAGTAGGGAGGAAGTAGGGAGGAAGTAGAGAGGGAAGTAGGGAGGAAGAGAGGGAGTGAAAGGAGGAAGTAGATAACCTTGACAGAAAACGAACGTGAAGCAACTCTCCTTTCCTCTTCGAAACGTTGCTCGACAATAATTTGCCCTCCTCTCCCTTCCTTATCTCTCTCTCTCTCTCTCACACACACACACACACACACACACACACACACACACACACACACACACACACACACACACACACACACACACACACACACACACACACACACACACACACACACACACACACACACACACACACAGACACAGACACAGACACAGACACACACTTCTATCTATGGAGCTTACAATCCAGTGACCCAGTTATCCAAATAGGGTGGGGGACATGGCCACTCACAGCTCAGCCTCGATGCCTCCTACTCAGCTGTGAGTTGGCCCTCTGTCCCTGGAAGGAGAGGTAGATAATGGCCAAGAAAACACATATGACACAAGCGTCAGCCGTGTGTGTGTGCGTGTGCGTGTGCATGTGTGCCTTCATATGACAGAACAGAGAATACAGCTGTCAGTCAACTGCCCTCAGAACCCTCTCTGTCTCTGAGTTATGAAGAGAAGTGAAGATACAGATAGATGTGGGGAGGAGGAAGAGAGAGAGAGAGCGGTGAGGAGGGAGAGAGAGAGGGGTGAGGAGGGAGAGAGAGAGAGAGGGGCTGTTAGGAGGAAGAGAGAGAGAGGGGGTGGGGAGGAGGAAGAGAGAGAGTGGTGAGGAGGGAGAGAGAGGGGTGAGGAAGAGGGAGAGAGCGAAGGTGGGGAGGAGGAAGTGAGAGAGAGGGGTGGGGAGGAGGGAGAGAGAGAGAGGGGTGAGGAGGTAGAGAGAGAGGGGTGAGGAGGTAGAGAGAGGGGTGAGGAGGGAGAGAGAGAGAGGGGGGGTGGGGAGGAAGAGAGAGAGAGGGGGGTGGGGAGGAAGAGACACAGAGTGGTGGGAAGGGAGAGAAAGAGAGGGGTGGGGAGGAAGAGAGAGAGAGAGGGGTGGGGAGGAAGAGAAAGGTAGGGGTGTGGAGGAAGAGAAAGATACGGGTGGGGAGGAAGAGAGAGAGAGAGGGGTGGGGAGGAAGAGAGATAGAAAGGGGTGGGGAGGAAGAGAGAGAGAGGGGTGGGGAGGAAGAGAGAGAGAGAGGGGTGGGGAGGAAGAGAGAGAGGGGTGGGGAGGAAGAAAGAGAGAGAGGGGTGAGGAGGGAGAGAGAGAGAGAGGGGTGGGGAGGAAGAGAGAGAGAGGGGTGGGGAGGAAGAGAGAGAGAGAGGGGTGGGGAGGAAGAGAGAGAGAGAGGGGTGGGGAGGAAGAGAAAGATAGGGGAGGGGAGGAAGAGAGGGAAAGGGGTGGGGAGGAAGAGAGAGAGAGGGGTGGGGAGGAAGAGAGAGAGAGAGGGGTGGGGAGGAAGAGAAAGAAAGGGGTGGGGAGGAAGAGAGAGAGAGAGGGGTGGGGAGGAAGAGAGAGAGAGAGGGGTGGGGAGGAAGAGAGAGAGGGGTGGGGAGGAAGAGAGAGAGAGAGGGGTGAGGAGGGAGAGAGAGAGAGAGAGGTGGGGAGGAAGAGAGAGAGAGAGAGGGGTGGGGAGGAAGAGAGAGAGAGAGAGGGGTGGGGAGGAAGAGAGAGAGATAGAGGGGTGGGGAGGAAGAGAGGGAGATAGAGGGGTGGGGAGGAAGAGAGAGAGAGAGGGGTGGGGAGGAAGAGAAAGATAGGGGTGGGGAGGAAGAGAAAGATAGGGGTGGGGAGGAAGAGAGAGAGAGAGGGGTGGGGAGGAAGAGAAAGATAGGGGTGGGGAGGAAGAGAGGGAAAGGGGTGGGGAGGAAGAGAGAGAGAGGGGTGGGGAGGAAGAGAAAGATAGGGGTGGGGAGGAAGAGAAAGATAGGGGTGGGGAGGAAGAGAGAGAGAGAGGGGTGGGGAGGAAGAGAGAGAGAGAGGGATGGGGAGGAAGAGACACAGAGTGGTGGGGAGGGAGAGAAAGACAGGGGTGGGGAGGGAGAGAGAGATAGAGGGGTGGGGAGGAAGAGAGAGAGATAGAGGGGTGGGGAGGAAGAGAGAGAGATAGAGGGGTGGGGAGGAAGAGAGAGAGATAGAGGGGTGGGGAGGAGGAGAGAGAGATAGAGGGGTGGGGAGGAGGAGAGAGAGATAGAGGGGTGGGGAGGAAGAGAGAGAGATAGAGGGGTGGGGAGGAGGAGAGAGAGATAGAGAGGGGGGTGGGGAAAGCAGGCTCTGGCACAGATCGAGGGAGATTTGGTGAATATGTAGAAAGGAAAGAGATGTGAGATGAGGGGAGAGTGGAGAAGTTACATGAAAGGGGGAAGAGGAGGGATTTAGCTTAATTAGCAACCTCTAATCATTCTCATTAGCTGCTATCAGAGAGAGAGAGAGAGAGAAAGAGGGAGAGCGAAATGGAGGAGAGTGATGCAGAGAGACAGAGAATCGAGGGTTAATTAAGAGAGCAAGTGTATAAGGGTATGCAGAGTACATAAAATACAACGATTTGAAATTGTTTTCATTTCTAAGTTTTACTTGTTATGGTTGTTATAGTTGTTATAGTTGTTATAGTTGTTATAGTTGTTATAGTTGTTATAGTTGTTATAGTTGTTATGGTTGTTATGGTTGTTATAGTTGTTATAGTTGTTATAGTTGTTATAGTTGTTATGGTTGTTATAGTTGTTATAGTTGTTATGGTTGTTATAGTTGTTATGGTTGTTATGGTTGTTATGGTTGTTATAGTTGTTATAGTTGTTATGGTTATTATAGTTGTTATAGTTGTTATAGTTGTTATGGTTGTTATAGTTGTTATGGTTGTTATGGTTGTTATGGTTGTTATGGTTGTTATGGTTGTTATAGTTGTTATAGTTGTTATAGTTGTTATGGTTATTATAGTTGTTATAGTTGTTATAGTTGTTATGGTTGTTATAGTTGTTATGGTTGTTATGGTTGTTATGGTTGTTATGGTTGATATGGTTGATATGGTTGTTATGGTTGTTATGGTTGTTATGGTTGTTATGGTTGTTATGGTTGTTATGGTTGTTATGGTTGATATGGTTGTTATGGTTGTTATGGTTGTTATGGTTGATATAGTTGATATGGTTGTTATGGTTGTTATGGTTGATATAGTTGTTATGGTTGTTATGGTTGTTTAGGTTGTTATGGTTGTTATAGTTGTTATGATTGTTATAGTTGTTATAGTTGTTATAGTTGTTATAGTTGTTATGGTTGTTATGGTTGTTATAGTTGTTATGGTTGTTATAGTTGTTATGGTTGTTATGGTTGTTATGGTTGTTATGGTTGTTATAGTTGTTATGGTTGTTATGGTTGTTATGGTTGTTATAGTTGTTATGGTTGTTATAGTTGTTATGGTTGTTATAGTTGTTATAGTTGTTATAGTTGTTATGGTTATTATAGTTGTTATAGTTGTTATAGTTGTTATAGTTGTTATGGTTGTTATAGTTATTATGGTTGTTATAGTTGTTATAGTTGTTATAGTTGTTATGGTTGTTATAGTTGTTATGGTTGTTATAGTTGTCATGGTTGTTATGGTTGTTATAGTTGTCATGGTTGTTATGGTTGTTATAGTTGTTATGGTTATTATAGTTGTTATAGTTGTTATAGTTGTTATGGTTGTTATGGTTGTTATGGTTGTTATGGTTGTTATAGTTGTTATGGTTGTTATGGTTGTTATAGTTGTTATGGTTGTTATAGTTGTTATAGTTGTTATGGTTGTTATGGTTGTTATAGTTGTTATAGTTGTTATGGTTGTTATGGTTGTTATAGTTGTTATGGTTGTTATAGTTGTTATAGTTGTTATAGTTGTTATGGTTGTTATGGTTGTTATAGTTGTTATGGTTGTTTTAGTTGTTATGGTTGTTATAGTTGTTATGGTTGTTATAGTTGTTATAGTTGTTATAGTTGTTATGGTTGTTATGGTTGTTATAGTTGTTATGGTTGTTATAGTTGTTATAGTTGTTATGGTTGTTATAGTTGTTATGGTTGTTATAGTTGTTATGGTTGTTATGGTTGTTATAGTTGTTATGGTTGTTATAGTTGTTATAGTTGTTATGGTTGTTATAGTTGTTATGGTTGTTATAGTTGTTATGGTTGTTTTAGTTGTTATGGTTCCTACATTTTTCTCCACCCTTCCATTCGTTCCTCTTACCTATACTTCTAAGTTTTTGTTGTCTCTCTATCTCTCTATCCCTCTAACCTTCTATCCCTCTAACCTTCTATCTCTCTAACCTTCTATCCTTCTAACCTTCTATCCTTCTAACCTTCTATCTCTCTAACCTTCTATCCCTCTAACCTTCTATCCCTCTAACCTTCATTCTCTATCCTTCTAACCTTCTATCCTTCTATCCTTCTAACCTTCTATCTCTCTAACCTTCTATCTCTCTAACCTTCTATCTCTCTATCCTTCTATCCCTCTAACCTTCTATCCCTCTAACCTTCTATCCCTCTAACCTTCTATCCCTCTAACCTTTTATCCTTCTAACCTTCTATCCCTCTAACATTCTATCCCTCTATCCCTCTATCCTTCTAACCTTCTATCCTTCTAACCTTCTATCCTTCTAACCTTCTATCCCTCTAACCTTCTATCCCTCTAACCTTCTATCCCTCTAACCTTTTATCCTTCTAACCTTCTATCCCTCTAACATTCTATCCCTCTATCCCTCTATCCTTCTAACCTTCTATCCTTCTAACCTTCTATCCTTCTAACCTTCTATCCTTCTAACCTTCTATCTCTCTAACCTTCTATCTCTCTAACCTTCTATCTCTCTATCCTTCTATCCCTCTAACCTTCTATCCCTCTAACCTTCTATCCCTCTAGCTCACACTTGAGCTCACAACAAGTGATAGGAATGTTCTCTCAACCCCTCCCCCTCCTCTCTCTCGGTCCTTATCAAATATCATGGTCCAAAAGGCAAGTCAGTGTAGAAATCTAATTTACAGATACCAAGCCCTCAAAGAGTGGGATCTACAGCAACTGGTACAGCAGTGAGTGACAGAAGCAGAAGATGTGACATATTTGTGATCACCACACTCTCTACAGATTCTATCTATACACACACTACCATAGAAATGTCATTGTTTTTGAAAGAAAAGCACATTTTTCAGCCATTAAAATAACATCAAATTGATCAGAAATACAGTGTAGACATTGTTAATGTTGTAAATTACTATTGTAGCTGGAAACAGCAGATTTTTTTTATGGAATATCTACATAGGCGTACAGAGGCCCATTATCAGCTGTGTTCCAATGGCACGTTGTGTTAGCTAATCCAAGTTTATAATTTTAGAAGGCTAATTGATCATTATAAAACACTGGTGCAATTATGTTAGCACAGATGAAAACTGTTGTCCTGATTAAAGAAGCAATAAACCTGGCCTTCTTTAGACTAGTTGAGTATCTGGAGCATCAGCATTTATGGGTTCGATTACAGGCTCAAAATGTGCAGAAACAAAGAACTTTCTTCTGAAACTCTTCAGTTTATTCTTGTTCTGAGAAATGAAGGCTATTCCATGCGAGAAATTGCCAAGAAAGTGAAGATCTTGTTCAGTGCTGTGTACTACTCCCTTCACAGAACAGTGCAAACTGGCTCTAACCATAATAGAAAGAGGAGTGGGAGGCCCCGGTGCATAAGTGAGCAAGAGGACAAGTACATTAGAGTGTCTAGTTTTTGAGAAACAGACGCCTCAGACGTCCTCAACTGGCAGCTTCATTAAATAGTACCCACAAAACACCAGTCTCAACATCAACAGTGAAGAGGCGACTCCGGGATGCTGGCCTTCTTAGCAGAGTTCCTCTGTCCAATGTCTGTGTTCTTTTGCCCATCTTAATCTTTTCTTTTTATTGGCCAGTCTGAGATATGGGTTTTTCTTTGCAACTCTTGGTTAAATACGAAGGTTTGCACGTTCTGCCTAGAAGGCCAGCATCCCAGAGTCGCTAAATACTGGGAATGGAAAAGGCAAACGGTATATCTATTTGTGTCACCATGCAAACGAGGGTAAGGAAGTTATATTTCTACTACGGAACTGTTTGAATATAAGCTACACAGTGAGATAAATTATGTTGAAAATACGTCTTTAGATGTCTTTTCCAACACCTCAAATTTAGGCACATTTTTGGTTTCCAGATGTTGAAAATACATTATTTATGGACGTTGAAAATAGGTATTTTTTGTCAAATTTTCAACCATACATTCATATCAGGGCAATTTTGGTGGGGGTGGGGGCAACAAAAAAATATGAACTCATCATGAGGGGCCACAGTGGCTTGGGGGTCTGTGTACCCACATCTATACCCACATCCATACCCACATCTATACCCACATCTATACCCACATCTATACCCACATGTATACCCACATCCATACCCACATCTATACCCACATCTATACCCACATCCATACCCACATCTATACCCACATCTATACCCACATCTATACCCACATCTATACCCACATCTATACCCACATCTATACCCACATCCATACCCACATCCGTTCCCACATTCATGCCCACATCTATACCCACATCTATACCCACAAATGCAGTCAGAGCCGGCCTTAGCCTTTTTGGGGGCCCTACACCATACAATGACATTCTAGATGATTCTGTGCTTCCAACTTTGTGGCAAAAGTTTGGGGAAGGCCCTTTCCTGTTTCAGCATGACAATGCCCACGTGCACAAAAGCGAGCTCCATACAGAAATGGTTTGTCGAGATCAGTGTGGAAGAACTTGACTGGCCTGCACAGAGCCCTGACTTCAACCCCATCGAACACCTTTGGGATGAACTGGAACGCCGGCTGCAAGCCAGGCCCTAACTGCCCAACATCAGTGCCCGACCTCACTAATGCTCTTATGGCTGAATGGAAGCAAGTCCCCGCAGCAATGTTCCAACATCTAGTGGAAAGCCTTCCCAGAAGAGTGGAGGCTGTTATAGCAGCAAAGGGGAGAACCAACTCCATATTAGAAAGTTCTTGGTAGCTACCTAGCTTCTTATGTTGGATCCCGCGACGTAGCTGGCATCAGTTGCTGGGACAACTTGTATCTTTCCAGTGATCCTGCCGTCCAAGGACTGGTCTGAGGAGCTATTTGGTGTCACAGCTACGCTAGCTGCTAGCTAGCTGGACATCAAGCTAGCGAGGTGTTCTTGAACACAACCTGTGACGCGGTTAGCCATTGTGGCTGGGAGGGACAATCAAGGCGAAACAACATGGTTGTGGAGGGAATTGCAGAATCTCCACATGAGACCAGTACGGATTCTGAGGAAAAAGTGAGAGAAAGGATCTCTGAGAAACTGAAGATGGACCACAGGAAGATTGAGGTGGAGGTCACCCACAGGACTGGAAAACCCACCACCGGTCCAGGTGACAGGCCCAGGCCAATAGTGGTCAAGTTCCTGAGGTTCAAGGACAAGGTAGCTGTTCTGGAAAGAGCCAAGAACTTGAGAGGAACGTATATCTTCCTCAACGAGGACTAATCCTGAAGCTGTGCGCCAGAAGAGGAAAGAACTGATCCCAGCCATGAAAGATGCCAGAGCGCGTGGGGACATTGCTTCCATCTGCTATGACAGACTCATTGTCCACCCTCCCTCCCAGAAGCCTGGAAGGGATGAGAGAACCAGGCTTCAACCCCTCATAGCTTCAACCCCGCAGCGCACACACACGCACACACACACACACACACACACACACACACACACACACACACACACACACACACACACACACACACACACACACACACACACACACACACACACACACACACACACACACCAATTGATTAGTGGACGGCTGAATTTATATTATTTTCTCTTGCTTTGTTTGCTCTTTTCCATATTAAGTCTATCTCTGATAAGCTACCCAGGAAAGGGTTGAAAACAGCCCATATTAATATATGGAACCTTAGAAATAAGGTTAATGAAATCAATAACTTGCTAACATCAGATAACATTCATATATTAGCCATTTCTGAGCGTCACTTAGATAATTAATTTGATCATACATCAGTAGCAATACAAGGATATAACATCTATAGAAGAGACAGGAATGCTTATGGGGGAGGTGTTGATGTATATAGTCAGAGCCATATCCCTGTAATGCTTATGGGGGAGGTGTTACTGTATATATTCAGAGCCATATCCCTGTAATGCTTATGGGGGGAGGTGTTACTGTATATATTCAGAGCCATATCCCTGTAATGCTTATGGGGGAGGTGTTACTGTATATATTCAGAGCCATATCCCTGTAATGCTTATGGAGGAGGTGTTGCTGTATATATTCAGAGCCACATCCCTCTAATGCTTATGGGGGAGGTGTTACTGTATATATTCAGAGCCATATCCCTGTAATGCTTATGGGGGAGGTATTACTGTATATATTCAGAGCCATATCCCTGTAATGCTTATGGGGGAGGTGTTGCTGTATATATTCAGAGCCATATCCCTGTAATGCTTATGGGGGAGGTGTTGCTGTATATATTCATATCCCTGTAATGCTTATGGGGGGGGTGTTACTGTATATATTCATATCCCTGTAATGCTTATGGGGGAGGTGTTGCTGTATATATTCATATCCCTGTAATGCTTATGGGGGAGGTATTACTGTATATATTCAGAGCCATATCCCTGTAATGCTTATGGGGGAGGTGTTACTGTATATATTCAGAGCCATATCCCTGTAATGCTTATGGGGGGAGGTGTTGCTGTATATATTCAGAGCCATATCCCTGTAATGCTTATGGGGGAGGTATTACTGTATATATTCAGAGCCATATCCCTGTAATGCTTATGGGGGGAGGTGTTGCTGTATATATTCAGAGCCATATCCCTGTAATGCTTATGGGGGAGGTGTTGCTGTATATATTCAGAGCCATATCCCTGTAAGGCTTATGGGGGAGGTGTTGCTGTATATATTCAGAGCCATATCCCTGTAATGCTTATGGGGGGGGGGGGGGGGGGGGGGTGTTACTGTATATATTCAGAGCCATATCCCTGTAATGCTTATGGGGGAGGTGTTGCTGTATATATTCAGAGCCATATCCCTGTAATGCTTATGGGGGAGGTGTTACTGTATATATTCAGAGCCATATCCCTGTAATGCTTATGGGGGAGGTGTTACTGTATATATTCAGAGCCATATCCCTGTAATGCTTATGGGGGAGGTGTTGCTATATATATTCAGAGCCATATCCCTGTAATGCTTATGGGGGAGGTATTACTGTATATATTCAGAGCCATATCCCTGTAATGCTTATGGGGGAGGTGTTGCTGTATATATTCAGAGCCATATCCCTGTAATGCTTATGGGGGAGGTGTTACTGTATATATTCAGAGCCATATCCCTGTAATGCTTATGGGGGAGGTATTACTGTATATATTCAGAGCCATATCCCTGTAATGCTTATGGGGGAGGTGTTGCTGTATATATTCAGAGCCATATCCCTGTAATGCTTATGGGGGAGGTGTTACTGTATATATTCAGAGCCATATCCCTGTAATGCTTATGGGGGGAGGTGTTGCTGTATATATTCAGAGCCATATCCCTGTAATGCTTATGGGGGAGGTGTTACTGTATATATTCAGAGCCATATCCCTGTAAGGCTTATGGGGGAGGTGTTGCTGTATATATTCAGAGCCATATCCCTGTAATGCTTATGGGGGGGGGGGGGGGGGGTGTTACTGTATATATTCAGAGCCATATCCCTGTAATGCTTATGGGGGAGGTGTTGCTGTATATATTCAGAGCCATATCCCTGTAATGCTTATGGGGGAGGTGTTACTGTATATATTCAGAGCCATATCCCTGTAATGCTTATGGGGGAGGTGTTACTGTATATATTCAGAGCCATATCCCTGTAATGCTTATGGGGGAGGTGTTGCTGTATATATTCAGAGCCATATCCCTGTAATGCTTATAGGGGAGGTGTTGCTGTATATATTCAGAGCCATATCCCTGTAATGCTTATGGGGGAGGTGTTACTGTATATATTCAGAGCCATATCCCTGTAATGCTTATAGGGGAGGTGTTGCTGTATATATTCAGAGCCATATCCCTGTAATGCTTATGGGGGAGGTATTACTGTATATATTCAGAGCCATATCCCTGTAATGCTTATGGGGGAGGTGTTGCTGTATATATATTCAGAGCCATATCCCTGTAATGCTTATGGGGGGGGGGGGGGGGGGGGGTGTTACTGTATATATTCAGAGCCATATCCCTGTAATGCTTATGGGGAGGTGTTACTGTATATATTCAGAGCCATATCCCTGTAATGCTTATGGGGGGGGGGGGTGTTACTGTATATATTTAGAGCCATATCCCTGTAATGCTTATGGGGGAGGTGTTACTGTATATATTCAGAGCCATATCCCTGTAATGCTTATGGGGGAGGTGTTACTGTATATATTCAGAGCCATATCCCTGTAATGCTTATGGGGGAGGTGTTGCTGTATATATTCAGAGCCATATCCCTGTAATGCTTATAGGGGAGGTGTTGCTGTATATATATTCAGAGCCATATCCCTGTAATGCTTATAGGGGAGGTGTTGCTGTATATATATTCAGAGCCATATCCCTGTAATGCTTATGGGGGGGGGGGGGGGTGTTACTGTATATATTCAGAGCCATATCCCTGTAATGCTTATGGGGAGGTGTTACTGTATATATTCAGAGCCATATCCCTGTAATGCTTATGGGGGGGGTGTTGCTGTATATATTCAGAGCCATATCCCTGTAATGCTTATAGGGGAGGTGTTGCTGTATATATATTCAGAGCCATATCCCTGTAATGCTTATAGGGGAGGTGTTGCTGTATATATATTCAGAGCCATATCCCTGTAATGCTTATGGGGGGGGGGGGGGGGGTGTTACTGTATATATTCAGAGCCATATCCCTGTAATGCTTATGGGGAGGTGTTACTGTATATATTCAGAGCCATATCCCTGTAATGCTTATGGGGGAGGTGTTACTGTATATATTCAGAGCCATTTCCCTGTAATGCTTATGGGGAGGTGTTGCTGTATATATATTCAGAGCCATATCCCTGTAATGCTTATAGGGGAGGTGTTGCTGTATATATATTCAGAGCCATATCCCTGTAATGCTTATGGGGGGGGGGGGGGTGTTACTGTATATATTCAGAGCCATATCCCTGTAATGCTTATGGGGAGGTGTTACTGTATATATTCAGAGCCATATCCCTGTAATGCTTATGGGGGAGGTGTTACTGTATATATTCAGAGCCATTTCCCTGTAATGCTTATGGGGAGGTGTTGCTGTATATATTCAGAGCCATATCCCTGTAATGCTTATGGGGGAGGTGTTACTGTAAATATTCAGAGCCATATCCCTGTAATGCTTATGGGGGAGGTGTTGCTATATATATTCAGAGCCATATCCCTGTAATGCTTATAGGGGAGGTGTTACTGTATATATTCAGAGCCATATTCCTGTAATGCTTATGGGGGAGGTGTTGCTGTATATATTCAGAGCCATATCCCTGTAATGCTTATGGGGGAGGTGTTACTGTATATATTCAGAGCCATATCCCTGTAATGCTTATGGGGGAGGTGTTGCTGTATATATTCAGAGCCACATCCCTCTAATGCTTAGAGAATATTTTATGTCAAGTGGGGGGAAACGTTGGAATGTTGCAGGTTCAAGTCCCCGAGCTGACAAGGTACAAATCTGTCGTTCTGCCCTTGAACAAGGCAGTTAACCCGCTGTTCCTAGGCTGTCATTGTAAATAAGAATTTGTTCTTAACTGACTTGCCTAGTTAAATACATTTGAAGTGTTGTGGTTGCAGGTTCATTTGGCACATCTTTTCATTTGGAGTGTTGCTATAGGCCACCAAGTGCTAACAGTCAGTATCTAAATAATATGTGTGAAATGCTTGATAGTGTATGTGATGTAAACAGAGAGGTCTACTTTCTCGGGGACCTGAATTTTGACTGGTTTTCATCAAGCTGTCTGCTCAAGAGGAAGCTTCTCACTGTAACCAGTGCCTGTAATCTGGTTCAGGTTATTAATCAACCTACCAGGGTGTTTACAAACACTACAGGAACAAGATCATTATATGTATTGATCACATTTGTACTAATACTGTAGAACTGTGTTCTAAAGCTGTATCTGTACCCATTGGATGCAGTGATCACAATATAGTGGCTATATCCAGGAAAGCCAAAGTTCCAACAGCTGGGCCTAAAATAGTGTATAAAAGATCATACAAAAGATTTTGCTGTGGCTCTTATGTGGACGATGTTAAAAATATGTGTTGGTTTGATGTGATTAATGAGGAGCATCCAGACGCTGCACTTGATGAATTTATGAAATTTCTTCTTTCAATTATTGATAAACATGCCCTGACTTGCACACAATCCCGGATCCGGGAGCACCCCCATCAGTAAAAAAGCTGACTAGCATAGCCTAGCATAGCGTCACAAGTAAATACCAGCATCTAAATATCATTAAATCACAAGTCCAAGACACCAGATGAAAGATACACATCTTGTGAATCCAGCCATCATTTCTGATTTTTAAAATGTTTTACAGGGAAGAAACAATATGTATTTCTATTAGCTAACCACGATAGCAAAAGACACAACTTTTTTTTTCCCACCATTTTTTTCCTGAATAGGTAGCTATCACAATTTCGACCAAATAAAGATATAAATAGTCACTAACCAATAAACAACTTCATCAGATGACAGTCTGTTAACACATTTATTATATAGCATATGTTTTGTTAGAAAAATTTGCATATTTCAGGTATAAATCATAGTTTTACATTGCAGCCACCATCACAACTCTCACCAAAGCAACTATAATAACTACAGAGACCAACGTGAATGACCTAAATACTCATCATAAAACATTTATGAAAAATACACAGCATACAGCAAATGAAAGACAAAAATCTTGTGAATCTAGCCAATATTTCAGATTTTTTAAGTGTTTTACAGCGAAAACACAATATAGCATTATATTAGCTTACTACAATAGCCAACCACACAACAGCATTGATTCAAGCCAACAATAGCGATAACGAATAAACCAGCAAAAGATATAAATTTTTTCACTAACCTTCTCAAACTTCTTCAGATGACAGCTCTATAACATCATATTACACAATACACATAGAGTTTGTTCGAAAATGTGCATATTTAGCGGCACAAATCGTGGATATACAATGAGAATAGTAGCCAAGCTGCCAACAAAATGTCGGGAGAAATCTTGGGAGAGGCACCTAATCTAATCATTAACTAATCATAAACTTGACTAAAAAATACAGGTTGGACAGCAAATGAAAGATACATTAGTTCTTAATTCAACCGCTGTGTTAGATTTTTTAAATTAACGTTACTACGACATACAGCGTGCGTTAAAGCGAGACCGCACCGAAATTAATGGCGGAATAGGAGTTTTACATTTTTCAACAGAACAACGAATTAACATCATAAATAGTTCTTACTTTTTGATGAGCTCCCATCAGAATCTTGGGCAAGTTGTCCTTTGTCCAGAAGAATCGTTGCTCAGTTGTAGATTGTCGCCTTCAACTTTGGAATTAGCAGTAAACATTAGCCATGTGGCGAAGACGTGCCCAACTCACTATAACGCAGCACAAAGAAAATTCCGAAAATCGCAATATACTGATATAAAATGATATAACTCGGTTTAAAATAACTACATTATGACGTTCTTAACACCTATATCGAATAAAATCAGAGTCGGATATATCTAAGGCCTATAACGGGAGCTTTCCAGAACGCCGTCCTGAGGTCTGTCTGCGTCATGGCGAATGTTGAAAAGAGTGCACCCCTGGTTCCAAGAGCCCTTATATGGCCTCAAATCTGCCTAGCAACTCCATTCCAATTCTCACTATTTGCTGACATCTAGGGGAAGGCGTATGCAGTGCATGTCGACATATAGAAGACATGCAAATTAATAAACTGACCCTAGAATAGCCTGCCTGATTTCAGATTTCTCACTTCCTCACAGGAAGTTTGCTCCAACTTGAGTTCTGTTTTACTCACAGATATAATTCAAACGGTTTTAGAAACTAGAGAGTGTTTTCTATCCAATAGTAATAATAATATGCATATTGTACGAGCAAGAATTGAGTACGAGGCAGTTTAATTTGGGAACGAAATTTTTACAAAGTGAAAACAGCACCCCCTATTGAGAAAAGGTTTTAAGAAACTGACTGTTAGAACATGTAATCCATGTTAGAATAAGGCTGGAACGTAACAAAATGTAGAAAAAGGGAAAGGGGTCTGAAAACTTTCTGAATGCACTGCGTACTACAAAATATAGCTTGCTCTCTCTCGTTTGCTTCTCCTTAATTTTGGTAGAAATTAATTTGTTAATAACTGTTAATTTTTTGTCTTTCTTTCTCTTTGAGTCAACTACTCACCACATTTCATACACTGTAATGCTAGCTAGTTGTAGCTTATGCTTTCAGTACTAGATTAATTCTCTGATCCTTTGATTGGGTGGACAACATGTCAGTTCATGCTGCAAGAGCTCTGATAGGTTGGAGAACTTCCGCCAGAAGTCTATGAGAACCATGAGCCTCCTAGGTTTTGTATTGAAGACAATGTACCCAGAGGAAGACAGAAGCTAGCTGTCCTCCAGCTACACCCTGGTGCTACCCTACAGAGTGCTGCTGAGGCTACTTTTTTAAAAACTAGGCAAGTCAGTTAACAACAATGACAATGACTGCCTTGGAACAGTGGGTTAACTGCCTTGTTCAGGGGAACAGTGGGTTAACTGCCTTGTTCAGGGGAACAGTGGGTTAACTGCCTTGTTCAGGGGAACAGTGGGTTAACTGCCTTGTTCAGGGGCAGAACGACAGAATTTCACCTTTGTCAGCTCAGGGATTTGATCTAGCAACCTTTCAGTGACTGGCCCAACACTCTAACCACTAGGCTACCTGCTGCCCAAGGCAGTAGACCTTAGTTGAAAAACAGTTTGTTTTAATCAATTATTTGGTGACGTGAATATATTTAGTATAGTTTTATCTGAAAATTATAACTTTTTTTTAATGTTTCAATATTTTTTTTATGAAATTCACTGAGGAGGATGGTCCTCCTCTTCCTCCTCTGAGTGGCCCCCACAGGTCAAATATCACTTTCATTTGTATCTGCTGTAGATTTGCAGCAGAGTTGGTTCCTGTTTCAGTCATCTATTTGGCCACGTTTGAGTGGGTCAAACTAAAAACACCCTTATGATTGGTTGACAAAGAGTGCCTCCCACAATGCAGGTGTTTGCTGCATGCTGCAGTTGGTGAGAAGTGACTGCAGTGACTTAAAGGGGATTTTATCGAAAACTGCATGACCTTTGATCACATGATTTTTTTTTGTAAAAGCTCATGCAGTGGAAATGTAGTCGCAAGTCGGACAAGTTTTAATAACCATAATGCAACACACTTTGAAAGGCGGTGACCAACGACGGTCAACGACTTCACTAAAGTGATCTGCTCGAACGCGCCCAGTGTGTGGCAGCCTGCTGTCAAAACACAAGCTGCGCCTGCCTTCCGTGCGTTTGGAATAGATAGTGCATCTTGTATTGTTTTTGATAGATTCTTCCAGACGCTTTAACTTCTTTTCTGTCGGGAAATATCTGCGGCTATGTTTTTAACTCTGCCCGTCAACACGGTTCATTTCAGACCGGAGAAAACACCTGCCAAGTAGGCTACATTCGGCCGAAAGAGACGTCCAAGGAGGATGGGACTCAAACTAGGATAGCCTACATAGACCAGACGGAGAGAACAACCGCCTTCAACATGTTTAAAGGTACGATCATGACTTTTTGTTCATATCGCTGTAATGGTGTTACGTCGGCTATTTGTTTTTGTTTTGTTTGTGTGGATATATATATGACAAAAAGTGTGCTGGAAATGTATAACATTGTGTTCCTGCGCTGAGAGGTTTGGGAATGTGTGCTTATGATGACCTATCTACAGTAGACTAGCGTTCTATCACGACTTGGAATGCATTTGGAATGGGGTGTGTGTGTGTGTGTGTGTGTGTGTGGGGGGTCGTTCGGTCTATGTATCGGCTGTCGACTACAGAGGTTACCAAATATGAACTATCCAGGTGTGTGCGTGTGTGCGCGCGCTTGTGTAGTTTACGGAGAGGTCTGTGTCGGCAGAAGTGTGCGATGTGGCTTCCCAATACGTTGTGTGTGTTGGTCTTTATGAGCGTCGTTAGATGAAATGCCTCTAACCCCCACACCGCTCTTCTCGCTCAGCTCGGCTTCGTTCGGCGGGAATCAAATATTTATCAATATCACGTTATATTATTCTTTAAAAATAGAGTACCGGTGCCGCACTGCAGTTTATAGTTATTGTGTGTGCGTGCATCCGCGCGACTAGACGGAGACTTTCTGACCTTCTCGAGCGGCTGGGTGACGAGACAGCGGCTCGAGGAACAAGCGCCAAGAGAATCAGTGGGCCCCGGGAGCGTTAACCGAGAGAGAGACACGGAGAGAGGGGTTTCTGTAAAGCTCCAATGTTGCTGTACAAATTATACATTTTTAATGCTACCCAAGATCTGGTTCAAATCCAACATCAGCACTTTGCTATTCAAGACCCAGAGCAGTAAAAAACGGGATATCCTGTGTTTTTATATATATATATATATATATATATATATATATATATATATATATATATATATATATATATATATATATATAATGCCCTTTTTACTTTAAGGCTGTTTGAAAAGAGATTTTAAAACGGTTGCATTGGCCCTTTTTTTAAAAGAGTGTCTGTCTGTGTAGACAGCAGGGTTGCAATTGTGGAACCATGGTCTCTGTCTCTCTGTCTGTCTGTCTCTCTGTCTGTCTGTCTGTCTCTCTCTGTCTCTCTCTGTCTCTCTCTCTGTCTCTCTCTGTCTCTCTATCTCTGTCTCTCTCTGTCTCTCTGTCTCTGTCTCTGTCTCTGTCTCTATCTCTCTCTATATTTATATATATATATATTAATTATATAAAAATTGTTAAAGACTCCAGCCACCCTAGTCATGGACTGAGCTCTCTGCTACCGCACAGCAAGTCTAGGTCCAAAAGGCATCTTAACAGCTTCTACCCTCAAGCCATAAGACTTATGACCAGCTAATCAAAGGGCTACCCAGACCCCTCTTTTACACGGCTGCTACTCTCTGTTTATTATCTATGCATAGTTACCCCGACCTACATGTACATATTACCTCAACGAACTGGTGCCCCCGCACATTGACTCTGTACCAGTACCCCCCTGTATATAGTCTCACTATTGTTATTCTACTGCTGCTGTTTAATTATTTGTTACTTTTCAATTTTCATTTTTCTTTTTTACTTATCTATTATTTACTAAACACTTTTTGTTCTTAAAATATTGTTGCTTAACGGATTGTTGTGTTCGGCGCATTTGACAAATCAAATTTGATTAGGTGAGTCATGTACGAGCTGAAATACAGTCGGGGTGTGAGCAGTGACGGCCAGGTAGGAGCTGTCGGGGTGTGAGCAGTGACGGCCAGTTAGAGGCCGTCGGGGTGTGAGCAGTGACGGCCAGTTAGAGGCCGTCGGGGTGTGAGCAGTGACGGCCAGTTAGAGGCTGTCGGGGTGTGAGCAGTGACGGCCAGTTAGAGGCTGTCGGGGTGTGAGCAGTGACGGCCAGGTAGAGGCTGTCGGGGTGTGAGCAGTGACGGCCAGGTAGAGGCTGTCGGGGTGTGAGCAGTGACGGCCAGGTAGAGGCTGTCGGGTGTGAGCAGTGACGGCCAGGTAGAGGCTGTCGGGGTGTGAGCAGTGACGGCCAGGTAGAGGCTGTCGGGGTGTGAGCAGTGACGGCCAGGTAGAGACAGTCGGGGTGTGAGCAGTGACGGCCAGGTAGAGGCCGTCGGGGTGTGAGCAGTGACGGCCAGGTAGAGGCCGTCGGGGTGTGAGCAGTGACGGCCAGGTAGAGGCCGTCGGGGTGTGAGCAGTGACGGCCAGTTAGAGGCTGTCGGGGTGTGAGCAGTGACGGCCAGGTAGAGGCTGTCGGGGTGTGAGCAGTGACGGCCAGGTAGAGGCTGTCGGGGTGTGAGCAGTGACGGCCAGGTAGAGGCTGTCGGGGTGTGAGCAGTGACGGCCAGGTAGAGGCTGTCGGGGTGTGAGCAGTGACGGCCAGGTAGAGGCTGTCGGGGTGTGAGCAGTGACGGCCAGGTAGAGGCTGTCGGGGTGTGAGCAGTGACGGCCAGGTAGAGGCTGTCGGGGTGTGAGCAGTGACGGCCAGTTAGAGGCCGTCGGGGTGTGAGCAGTGACGGCCAGGTAGAGGCCGTCGGGGTGTGAGCAGTGACGGCCAGGTAGAGGCCGTCGGGGTGTGAGCAGTGACGGCCAGGTAGAGGCCGTCGGGGTGTGAGCAGTGACGGCCAGGTAGAGGCCGTCGGGGTGTGAGCAGTGACGGCCAGGTAGAGGCCGTCGGGGTGTGAGCAGTGACGGCCAGGTAGAGGCCGTCGGGGTGTGAGCAGTGACGGCCAGGTAGAGGCCGTCGGGGTGTGAGCAGTGACGGCCAGTTAGAGGCCGTCGGGGTGTGAGCAGTGACGGCCAGGTAGAGGCTGTCGGGGTGTGAGCAGTGACGGCCAGGTAGAGGCCGTCGGGGTGTGAGCAGTGACGGCCAGGTAGAGGCCGTCGGGGTGTGAGCAGTGACGGCCAGGTAGAGGCCGTCGGGGTGTGAGCAGTGACGGCCAGGTAGAGGCCGTCGGGGTGTGAGCAGTGACGGCCAGTTAGAGGCCGTCGGGGTGTGAGCAGTGACGGCCAGTTAGAGGCTGTCGGGGTGTGAGCAGTGACGGCCAGGTAGAGGCCGTCGGGGTGTGAGCAGTGACGGCCAGGTAGAGGCTGTCGGGGTGTGAGCAGTGACGGCCAGGCAGAGGCCGTCGGGGTGTGAGCAGTGACGGCCAGGTAGAGGCCGTCGGGGTGTGAGCAGTGACGGCCAGGTAGAGGCCGTCGGGGTGTGAGCAGTGACGGCCAGGTAGAGGCCGTCGGGGTGTGAGCAGTGACGGCCAGGTAGAGGCCGTCGGGGTGTGAGCAGTGACGGCCAGGTAGAGGCCGTCGGGGTGTGAGCAGTGACGGCCAGGTAGAGGCCGTCGGGGTGTGAGCAGTGACGGCCAGGTAGAGGCCGTCGGGGTGTGAGCAGTGACGGCCAGGTAGAGGCCGTCGGGGTGTGAGCAGTGACGGCCAGGTAGAGGCCGTCGGGGTGTGAGCAGTGACGGCCAGGTAGAGGCCGTCGGGGTGTGAGCAGTGACGGCCAGTTAGAGGCTGCATTTCGCCATGGGGGGGGGGGGGGGTAGAGAAAATCTTGCCGTTTTAAAGCAAGTCTGCTGCATTTCTACACATTTTGCCATGTGGTGGAGAGAAGATTTAGCAATTACAGATTTCTGCATAAATTGGTCATCAAATGTGATCTGATCTTCATCTAAATCATAACAACAGACAAACTTAGTCTGCTTAAACTAATAACACAAATTATTGTATTCTTCTTGTCTATATTCAATACATCATTTAAACATTCACAGTGTAGGTTGGAAAAAGTATGTGAACCCCAAGGCTAATGACTTCTCCAAAAGCTAATTGGAGTCAGGAGTCAACTAACCTGGAGTCCAATCAATGAGACGAGATTGAAGATGTTGGTTAGAGCTGCCTTGTCCTATTAAAAAATACACTCACAAAATTTGAGTTTACTATTCACAAGAAGCATTGCCTGATGTGACCAATGCCTCGAAAAAAAAAATTGATCTCAGAAGACCTAAGATTAAAATGAAGAATTGTTGCCTTGCATAAAGTTGGAAAGGGTTATAAAAGTATCTCTAAAATCCTTGATGGTCATCAGTCCACGGTAAGACAAATTTGACTGTAATCGGGAGAAAGTTCAGCACTGTTGCTTCTCTGCCTAGGAGTGGCCGTCCTGCAAAGATGACTGCAAGAGCACAGGGCAGAATGTTCAATGAGGTTAAGAGGAATCCCAGAGTGTCAGCTTAAGACATCTCTGGAACATGCTAACATCTCTGTTGGCGAGTCTACGATATGTAAAACACTCAGCAAGAATGGTGTTCATGGGAGGACACCACGGAAGAAGCCACTGCTGTCCAAGAAAACCCACTGTTGCATGTCTGAAGTATTTTTTCTAAGGGGTGGATCAGCTTAATATTGCGGAAAGAATGTTGCTTCCATCAATGTCATTGGCTGCATCATTTCCAATCCCCCATATATATTTTGGTAAATATATATATCCATACACGCATGCATACACATACACATATATACATACCTATATAGACATACATATATACATATATACATACCTATATAGACATACATATTCACATATATACATATACATACCTACATAGACATCCATATACACATATATACATACCTATATAGACATACATATATACATATATACATACCTATATAGACATACATATTCACATATATACATATACATACCTACATAGACATCCATATACACATATATACATACCTATATAGACATACATATTCACATATATACATATATACATACCTATATAGACATACATATTCACATATATACATATATACATACCTATATAGACATACCTATATAGACATACATATATACATATAGACATATATACATACCTAATATAGACATACATATATACATATAGACATATATACATACCTAATATAGACATACATATACACATATATACATACCTATATAGACATCCATATTCACATATATATATATATACATACCTAATATAGACATACATATTCACATATATACATACACATACCTACATAGACATACATACTTTTTAAAGATTATACCTTTATTATTATTCCCCGCAAACCCTACCACCGATCCCCCAATTGGAGTAAACTAATAAACACTTCTGCTTTTACCTTCAATTTATACATCTTATACACATTTTACAGACACAATCTATTTTACAACAGTTCTCTCTTGTTTGTTCTTAGTCCTTCCTCTATTTCTGATGTCCATCCAGTTTGATTTCTATTTGTAACTGTGCTATTTCACAAAAGTTCCGCACCTATACACATTTTACAGATCCCGTATGCTTTACATTGTTTATCTTGTTATTAGTCCCACCATTCAGCTCCACCCAACCCCTCCTATCTATCTCTCAACATCATCCATTTTGGATATCTATTTGCCATATATTTTTCAACTGTACTGTGATGCTTCACAAAATAATTGAACCTTTCTATTCTCATAGCTTCTACAGATTGTAAATTAAAAATAAATATTTTTGCTAAAATAATTATTATATTATTGATTGATTGACTATGGTTTTTCAAATCACCCAGTATTGCTATCTGTAGTGTTAGTTCTAGGCAAATGTTGCAATTCTTCAGCCATTCCTGGACCTGTGACCAAAAACGAGCTACATATGGACAATACCAAAATAAATGATCTAATGACTCTGCCTCTTCACAACAGAATCTGCAGAGCTGGGAAGATTGTGTATATATATATATAAGATTCTATTATAAATTATTCTGTTCTAAACAATTTATCATCTAGTAGGCTTTGATTAAATTTCAAATATCCTCGCCCACGTGGAAATTCTGTAAGAGTAATATTCATGATATGTCATGATCCGACCGCTTTCTGTCCCCTATCAACACTTTTTAAACTTTTGGTGCCAGAGAGAATGGTATAAGAAAGTAGTCAAGACGACTAGCTTGATTAAGCCTCCTCCATCTCACTAGGTCAGGATATTAAACCTCCTCCATGTATATTTCACTATGTCAGGGTATTAAACCTCCTCCATGTATATCTCACTAGGTCAGGGTATTAAACCTCCTCCATGTATATCTCACTAGGTCAGGATATTAAACCTCCTCCATGTATATTTCACTATGTCAGGGTATTAAACCTCCTCCATGTATATCTCACTAGGTCAGGATATTAAACCTCCTCCATGTATATCTCACTAGGTCAGGGTATTAAACCTCCTCCATGTATATCTAACTAGGTCAGGGTATTAAACCTCCACCATGTATATCTCACTAGGTCAGGATATTAAACCTCCTCCATGTATATCACTAGGTCAGGATTTTAAACCTCCTCCATGTATATCTCACTAGGTCAGGATGTTAAACCTCTGTATATCTCACTAGGTCAGGATATTAAACCTCCATGTATATCTCACTAGGTCAGGATATTAAACCTCCTCCATGTATATCTCACTAGGTCAGGATATTAAACCTCCTCCGTGTATATCTAACTAGGTCAGGGTATTAAACCTCCACCATGTATATCTCACTAGGTCAGGGTATTAAACCTCCGCCATGTATATCTCACTAGGTCAGGATATTAAACCTCCTCCATGTATATCTCACTAGGTCAGGGTATTAATCCTCCTCCATGTATATCTCACTAGGTCAGGATATTAAACCTCCTCCATGTATATCTCACTAGGTCAGGATATTAAACCTCCTCCATGTATATCTCACTAGGTCAGGGTATTAATCCTCCTCCATGTATATCTCACTAGGTCAGGATATCAAACCTCCTCCATGTATATCTCACTAGGTCAGGATATTAAACCTCCTCCATGTATATCTCACTAGGTCAGGGTATTAATCCTCCTCCATGTATATCTCACTAGGTCAGGATATTAAACCTCCTCCATGTATATCTCACTAGGTCAGGATATTAAACCTCCTCCATGTATATCACTAGGTCAGGATATTAAACCTCCTCCATGTATATCACTAGGTCAGGATATTAAACCTCCTCCATGTATATCTCACTAGGTCAGGGTATTAATCCTCCTCCATGTATATCTCACTAGGTCAGGGTATTAATCCTCCTCCATGTATATCTCACTAGGTCAGGGCATTTAAGTCTCCATATATCCACTAATTCCAATATATCCATGACATTCCTGATTTCCTTAAGTGCCTGAGGGTGATAGTTTTGTAGTGTGATTTCCTTTCCGGTCCATAGAGGTATTTAAGACCGTATTAAAATCTCCCACTATAATAATAGAGTCTAGGGTTGCTTGTAGAGTTGATAAATTCTTATATATATTTTCAAAGAAGCTTGGATCATCATTATTCGGACCATATAGGTTAATAAGCCATATATGTTTATCTGTCAATAAGATATTTAAAATAATCCATCTACCTTGAGGATCTGTTTGGACAATTTGCACATTTCGATCCAAATTATTGTTAATTAAAACCATCACCCCTTTTGAATTTCTTTGCCCATGGGAGAAATATATTTCGCCCCCCCCCCCGTTCTTTTTCCACAACTTCATCTAAAACTGTTGAATGAGTTTCCTGTAAACAATAGATATTATATTCCTTCTCTTTTAGCCAGGTAAATACTGATCGTCTTTTCTTATTATCTGCTAGGCCATTACAATTGTAACTGGCTGTACTTATTTCACCACTTACCATAATGAGACACAACTTTCAGTTCTATTTATCAAAATATTTGTTTGTAAACGTACCAGTAAAAAGGAACATGATGATTGAGTGTCTATATAGCTGTACCATGAAATTTGCATTTCTACTAAGTAAACCTCCAATTGGTCCCTACTATTCCACCCGCTAAAAGCCCTCCTCATCTCGAGTTGGGTTGTCATCCCAATGCCCGGCAGACCACCCTCGACCCCCTGTATCCCATAGCCCTGAACCGACTGGGATCCATCCTTTTGAAAAGAGCATACAGTGCCGTTTACAGAACAGAAGTAGATCCATTGCCAAATGCATTTCCATCGCCCTCACCTCCATTTGTATTATATATAGCTGTGGATCATCCTCTATAGTCCCTAACATCTTTTACTTCTTCACAACAGTTGTGGGATACACACATACACCCACACATTCAACCCTTACCCCCCACACAACCATAAGCTCACATTCTCAACAGTTGCACCATCCCAGAGCCCAACTCAAGATAGGTCTCGATTTACAAATGCACTTACAGTTGCAGCTGCATGAGAAGGCCTGCAAGACCGCGCAAGAAATGGGTTACTGCAGCTAGTGTTGCCAGCACTGCCACTGCCTGGGTGGGGGCACCCCACCGGAATCCCCACCGGCTAGGTACAAGGTCGTCAAGGTTCTCATTAGCAGCTTTGAGAATGTCCTTGTGTAGTATGCTCTCCCTTTAGGGAGCTTTGGCTTTGCAGGACCAACCCTGCCAAGCAGGCTCAGAATCTTGAGGGGGCAGTGCTGCTCTTGGTCTCTGACCTCATTTTGGCTGCATACAGAACGCTTACAGCATGCACATAAAACAGTTAGGGACTTCTCCTTAGTATCTGGGTCATTCAGCTGGGTGTATAGGGTCATGGACCGTACCATTTAAAATAGGATCATAAATAAATAATTAGATATAATTTATTTTTAAAATGTAGTTCCCCATGATAGGACAATAAATACATTAAATGTATAATTTATTTTACAATTGTTCCACCATGATAGGACAATAAATAAATAAGTATAAATTAAAGTATTATAAAAGTATATCCATCATCTGAACAACATTGAAAGCCCTCTCATACCCGGCTCACAGCAATACATTGGCTCTGGGATATGCAACCATTTCATGACTCACTCACTCAACTTTCCAAAATATAACAAATAAAAATAAAAATAAACACACACCACACCATCCACACATACTGTGCCTTCTGTTTACTTAGTTTTTATCTTAACTATGTAGAAATAGTGCTTGTGTTCAATTAGTTATATGTGAAGATTTAAAGAAAAGCTATATTTTTTATTGTATCGTTACAATCCATACCCGGGCTAGAATTGTGTTTATTTTCCTCATCTATGAGAACTTTGTAATTTTTTAAATAACCATGGAGTAGTCTTTGTGTCTCTGAACAACTGGTTATCAATATATAGTTTATCGACGACGAAAGCTACTCGTTTCACTTTGAATCTATTTCCTTTGAAAATTGGATGCAGAAGTTTATGCCGTTCTGCAATTTCCTTCGAGAACTGATCATTCATGCCAATTTTACCCAGGCTTTTAACCATTATTTTATCTTTAAATGAAGCAAATTTTGCAACGATTGGGCGTTCATACCTTTGGTCTCTTTGTCCGAAGCGGTGTACACGTTCAAGTTGGATTTTGTCGATAATTTCGCGTGGGATCTGCGCTGTAAGGAGGAACTCTCTAACTACAGATTCAGGAACTTCCTCTTCTTTCTCCTGGATACCAGTAAGTACCAGATTCAGGAACTTCCTCTTCTCCTGGATACCTGTAAGTACCAGATTCAGGAACTTCCTCTTCTTTCTCCTGGATACCTGTAAGTACCAGATTCAGGAACTTCCTCTTCTCCTGGATACCTGTAAGTACCAGATTCAGGAACTTCCTCTTCTTTCTCCTGGATACCTGTAAGTACCAGATTCTCTCTCATTGATCTAGTTTGTATGTCCAGTAAGGCTTCCCTCAGAACGTGTTCTCCTTTTTAATTTAATTCATTTCGGTTTCAATCTTATTGACTGTCCCTTTTAACTTGTGTATTTCCTTCTCCAATGTCGCAGCTTTTTCATCACTCATCTCGAGGCTTGCCTTCAACTCTTTTATATCCTTACTAACTAATTCAAGTATACCCAGTTTGTCATTTATTGATTTTAACAGTTCGGTTTCGACCTTTACCATTCTTGGTGGTGAAAATTATTAAATTGTCTGAGTCACCTTTTCGTTTTGACATCGGTTCCCCTGTCTTACTCTCCGTCATGTTGAAATAGGTTCCCCTGTCTTACTCTCCGTCATGTTGAAATAGGTTCCCCTGTCTTACGCTCCGTCATGTTGACATCGGTTCCCCTGTCTTACTCTCCGTCATGTTGAAATAGGTTCCCCTGTCTTACTCTCCATCATGTTGAAATCGGTTCCCCTGTCTTACTCTCCGTCATGTTGACATCGGTTCCCCTGTCTTACTCTCCGTCATGTTGAAATAGGTTCCCCTGTCTTACGCTCCGTCATGTTGAGATAGGTTCCCCTGTCTTACTCTCTGTCATGTTGAAATAGGTTCCCCTGTCTTACTCTCTGTCATGTTGAAATAGGTTCCCCTGTCTTACTCTCCGTCATGTTGAAATAGGTTCCCCTGTCTTACTCTCCGTCATGTTGAAATAGGTTCCCCTGTCTTACTCTCCGTCATGTTGAAATAGGTTCCCCTGTCTTACGCTCCGTCATGTTGAAATAGGTTCCCCTGTCTTACGCTCCGTCATGTTGAAATAGGTTCCCCTGTCTTACGCTCCGTCATGTTGAAATAGGTTCCCCTGTCTTACTCTCCGTCATGTTGAAATAGGTTCCCCTGTCTTACTCTCCGTCATGTTGAAATAGGTTCCCCTGTCTTACTCTCTGTCATGTTGAAATAGGTTCCCCTGTCTTACTCTCTGTCATGTTGAAATAGGTTCCCCTGTCTTACGCTCTGTCATGTTGAAATAGGTTCCCCCTCCCTGAATGTGATCAAGACAAAGGAGATGATTGTAGACTACAGGAAAAGGAGGACCGAGCACACCCCCATTCTCATTGACGGGGTTGTAGTGAAACAGGTTGAGAGCTTCAAGTTCACATCAGCAACAAACTCACATGGTCCAAACACACCAAGACAGTTGTGAAGAGGGCATGACAACTCCTATTACCCGTCAGAAGACTGAAAAGATTGGACATAGGTCCTCACGTCCTCAAAACGTTCTACACTTGCACCATCGATAGGCCTGGTATGGCAACTGCTCGGCCTAAGACCACAAGATGAAGGCCCCTAAAAATTGTCCAAGACGCCACCCCAGTCATAAGCTGTTCTCTCTACTACGGCTTTTTAGTGTTTCTATGTCAAACGGTTTTGTTATATTTCAGTCTTCTGTGTTGTACACTACCAGTCAAAGGTTTTAACACACCTACTCATTCAAGTAAAAAAAAAAAAAAAAATCTACATTTTCGAATAATATTGAAGACATCAAAACTATAAAACAACACATGGATTCATGTAGTAACCAAAAAAGTGTTATATAAATATATTTTGATTTGTTTAGGAGAATCTTCAAAGTAGCCACCCGTTGCCTTGGTGACAGCTTTGCACACTCTTGGCATTCCCTCAACCAGCTTCATGAGGTAGTCACCTGGAATGCGTTAAAAGGTAAAAGGTTAAAGCTGCAGTCCGTGATTCAAAAAACACTTGCACCCGCCACATATTTTTTTTTTTTTTTGGGGGGGGGGGAGTGTTAACTACTGAGGGATGGGGCTCGGGAAATGTAACCGCTCTCAAATTCATAGATGGAGCTAAATAACAAATCTGAAAGCGGATGTACCACACTCGTGGGGAACTTGTCTTCCAACAGCGATTGGAGAGAGAGAGCGATTCATTCAAACACCCTCTCACCCATTCTTTAGATGCTTGGCCCAAAACTCCTGTGTGTTGGCACTATTTTACTGTGTGTTGGCTATGGTTCTGCCTTTTGAGTGGGCCACTCACACACTCACACACTCACACACTCAAACACACTCACACACTCACACACTCACTCACTCACTCACTCACTCACTCACTCACTCACTCACTCACTCACTCACACACACACACACACACACACACACTTTTTTTTAAATATCTGGTTTATTGTGGAAGAGAGGCTAAACCTTCTACCCCTCTGATTACACTGAACACAACACCAGTGAGGGAGGGAGCTTTTGTGTCACTTGTGGCATCGATACACAGAGGAGTTGTCTTGGTCTGTGTGTGTGTGTGTGTGTGTGTGTGTGTGTGTGTGTGTGTGTGTGACTAAATGCCAAAGCTGGAACATTGAGTTATACACCAGGCAGATGCTCTCAGCCTTGTAGAAGAGGGAGGGAGGGAAAGAGAGGGAGAGAGAGAGAGAGAGAGACTGAGCCCGGTAGAACCACCTCACAGCTTAGCTCTGTTCCCATCCATTTCCATGGGGGTGGTAGGTAGCCCAGCAGCAGGAGTAGGATCTGTGGCCTGAAAGTTCGCTTGTTAGAATCTCGGGCCGATGCCCTGGATAAACGGGGAAATTGATCTGGCAACAGGAGGGCTGCTGGGTTCTTGACGAGCAGCGGAAGAACGCCGTTTCTGTTCGCTACAGACTTCGGCCTGAGTCTGACGTCGTTTTGTGGGGGGCGTCAAAATGAGGGGTTGTTGTACACAAAGTCATCAGCGATTTGGATTATCTCTAAACAGAGTATCAAAGCATTTTCACAACGCCGCTTTACCCACGTGTGGCTCTGACCCAACCCATCGGTTTCTGGGACCAATCACAACGGTTAGAATGTGTTTGAGTTCTAAAAATCATCAGGGAGATACTCAGAGCAAGGTAGCTGGGTTCACATCCTACCGTTGGGCTATTGAGCAAGGCCCTTAACCCTACCACATGCTCTCCATCCACATTGACCCTGTGCCCCTCTCAACCTTGTAGGGGATTGACAAATGAAGAGATCAGAAGACACATTTTCTGTTTGCTGTAAACTATGGACAATAAAGTTGTATTGTATCCTGTCATTAGAAGGTCTGTCATAGAACCAGGAAGGGTTCTGGCCCAAGTAAATAGGGGACAGGGTGCCATTTTGGAAAATGTAGCCAGCTGAGCTAACATGGAGGAACAGTTAGCGGTGTCCTCGCTAACATGGAGGAACAGTTAGCGGTGTCCTCGCTAACATGGAGGAACAGTTAGCGGTGTCCTCGCTAACATGGAGGAACAGTTAGCGGTGTCCTCGCTAACATGGAGGAACAGTTAGCGGTGTCCTCGCTAACATGGAGGAACAGTTAGCGGTGTCCTCGCTAACATGGAGGAACAGTTAGCGGTGTCCTCGCTAACATGGAGGAACAGTTAGCGGTGTCCTCGCTAACATGGAGGAACAGTTAGCGGTGTCCTCTGTTTAATGGGGGAGGGGGAGAGAGAGTGTGAGGGAGATTTCTTCCCTCAGGGCCGGGGGGGGTGAGACAAAGATGCACCCTTAATGGCCATTTTATTAGGTACACCAGCACCACCACCACCTCCAGCCTCAATATTAAAATAATGAGAATCCAAATTGTCAGCGGGACAACAGTAACAACAATAACCAAGTGTCAAAACAACAATACGGTGAACAATAACAACAAACATCGAGGACATGTGCAGGTTGATTTATTTACATTTTTTATATTTTATTGTCATTTTTATTGTGAATAAGAATAGAATGTTTCTGAACACTTTTACATTAATGTGGATCCATTTTAAGGGATAATCATGAATGAATCGTGAATAACGTTGAGTGAGAATGTTACGGAGGCATAAATATCATAGCCCCCCCCCCCCCCCCCCAAAATGCTAACCTCCCCTGTTATTGGTGATATTGATACAGGTTTTTCCTCATTGAGATAATATCTCTTTTCCAAGAGAGACCTCGTCCAATAGCAATAGGGGGAACAACGTTTCAGACAAAACAACTTACATACACTAACACAACATTAAACAAAACTATAAACACACATACAGTACAACAATTACATATTACGTTAAAAAACACAAACTTCTTGACTAAAAACAGCTGGCCTAAAAAACAATTACACTCTTCTATGATATATATACATCGATCAAGTGTTTAAACTCCAACGAAACTAGATCATCACAGTGTCTGTCAGACACTGTCCCTCATCTTATGGCTGGCAGCATTTTGTCAGGAAATGCAGCTCTGTCTCGTGTTCTGCTGTTGTGCAGTGGTTGCACAGCCTTTCCTCTACAGGGAGCCAGGTTTTCCTGTGTCTACACTTCTCAATGGCACGGCTGTGCTCATGAACCTGTACTTTGTCAAGGTTTTTCTAAGGTTTTGATCAGTAACCATGGTCAAATATTTAGCCACGGTGTGCTGTCGATTTAGGGCCAGATAGCACTGCATTTTGCTTTGTGCTTGTGTTTCCCAATAAGCAATTTAGTTTTGTTTTGACTGTGTTGTAATTTGGTTTATTCTGATTGATTGGATGTTCTTGTCCTGGGGCTTCAGTGTGTTAGTAGAACAGGTTAGTGAACTCAGCCCCAGGACCAGCTGGATGAGGGGACTGAGGCTTCAGTGTGTTAGTAGAACAGGTTAGTGAACTCAGCCCCAGGACCAGCTGGATGAGGGGACTGGGGCTTCAGTGTGTTAGTAGAACAGGTTAGTGAACTTAGGACCAGCTGGATGAGGGGACTCGTTTCTTTGCTCAGCTTTTGGCATTGCAGGGCTTAGTAGTGATATTAGAGGGGGTCACTGTATTTTAGATGTTTCCAAAACTTAATTGCTCTTTTTAAAATGGTTTATTATTAGTGGATATTGGCCTAATTCTGCCCTGCATGATTTGTTTGTAGTTTTCCTCTGTAGGAGAATCTTACAGAACTCTGCATGCAGGGTTTCAATGGGGTGTTTTTCCCATTTTGGTTTGAACTCTTGTTTTGCAAGTGAACCCCACACCTCACTGCCATAAAGTGCAATTGGTTCCAAGAGATATTCAATTAGTTTTCAAATTTTAATAGGTATTCCAATTTTAAATGTGTTTTTTAATGGCGTAGAATGACCTGCGTGCTTTCTCTCTCAGTTCATTCACTGCATCATTAAGGTGTCCAGTTGAGCTTATCTTTAAACCTAAGTAATTGTAGTGTGTGCAGTACTCTATATATTTAAACCTCAGTAATTGTAGTGTGTGCAGTACTCTATATATTTAAACCTCAGTAATTGTAGTGTGTACAGTACTATATATGTATAAACCTAAGTAATTGTAGTGTGTGCAGTACTCTATATATTTTGTACCAATTGAGAACTTTGGTCTAATTCCCTGAGATCTGGATCTTCTCTGGAAAAGCATTATTTTAGTATTTTTGGGGTTTACTGCCAGGGACCAGGTCTGGCAGTACTGCTCTAGCAGGTCCAGGCTCTGCTGCAGGCCATGTGCTGTGGGTGACAGCAGGCATAGATCATCTGTGTAGAGTAGGCATTTAACCTCTGAATTGTGGAGACTAACCAGGGGCTGAGGATTTTTCTAGAATAGTGGCCAATTCGTTGATGTAAATATTGAAGAGTGCAGGGTTCAGATTGCAACCCTGGCGAAGGCCACGCCCCTGGTTAAAGAATTCTGTTATTTTCTTGCCAATTTTAATGCTGCACGTATTGCCAGTAAACATTGATTTAATTATGTCATATGTTTTACCCCCTACACCACTTTCAATAACTTTGTAGAACAGTCCTGTATGCCAAATAGAATCAAATGCTTTTTGGAAGTCGATAAAGCAAGTGTACATTTTTGTATTATTTTGGTGGACATGTGTATCTATCAGGGTGTGTAGGGTGTAAATATGATCAGTTGTGCGATGTTTTGGTATGAATCCAATTTGGCTTTTACTCAAGACATTGTGCTTATTAAGGAAGTTTAGAAATCTTACATTTACAATACTACAGAATACTACTGCATCTTGCCATCTTTATGTAACACATGTATCACTAGCCACTTTAAACTATGCCACTTTATGTTTACATACCCTACATTACTCATCTCATATGTATATACCGTACTCTATACCATCTACTGCATCTTGCCTATGCCGTTCTGTACCATCACTCATTCATATATCTTTATGTACATATTCTTATTCATTCCTTTACACTTGTGTGTATAAGGTAGTAGTTGTGGAATTGTTAGGTTAGATTACTCGTTGGTTATTACTGCATTGTCGGAACTAGAAGCACAAGCATTTCGCTACACTCGCATTAACATCTGCTAACCATGTGTATGTGACCATTAACATCTGCTAACCATGTGTATGTGACCATTAACATCTGCTAACCATGTGTATGTGACTATTAACATCTGCTAACCATGTGTATGTGACAAATACAATTTGATTTGATTTGAAAACCTTCCCCAGGTTACTGTTCACACAAATGCCTCTAATTGTTAGGGTCAAATTTGTCTAGGCTCTTCAAATCAAATGTATTTATAAAGCCCTTCTTACATCAGCTGATATCTCAAAGTGCTGCACAGAAACCCAGCCTTAAACCCCGAACAGTAAGCAATGCAGGTGTAGAAGCACGGTGGCTAGGAAAAACTCCCTAGAAAGGCCAAAACCTAGGAAGAAACTTAGAGAGGAACCAGGCTATGAGGGGTGGCCAGTCCTCTTCTGGCTGTGCCGGGTGGAGATTATAACAGAACATCTTAATTAAAGATTGGTGTTATGAGTCCTTGATTCCAGATGTCAGGGAAATAACCTAAACTCAGGATCAAATTAAACAGTTTTAATATAACCAATTGAAATGTTGCAATAGTGAGTTTGAGCATCTCATTTAGGATGCCATCAGGTCCGCATGCTTTTTTAAATTTGAGGGCCTGAAGTTTCTTATAGAGCTCCTGGTCAGTAATTGTTTTTTCTAATCCATTCTACTTCTCATGAATTTGGCGTTGTTCTGCGTTTGTGTCAATTTGAACGGTGTCGTAGAGTGTTTTAAAATGGGTTGTCCATATGTCACCATTTTGTATCGCTAATTCCTCTTGTTTAGATTTTTTAAAGATTTTTTTGTTGTTGTCAGAAGTAGTTTGTGTTTATGGACTCCTTAATTTGTCAGCTGCTTGCTGTTGTACTGTGCTTTTGGGGTTCTGAGTGTACGTTTATAGAGTTTTAAAGTCTCACAGTAATGAAGGCGTAATTCACCATTATTTGTCTCTCTGTGCTTTTGGATAGGTTCTAAGCTGGAATAGGTTCTAAACTGGAATAGGTTCTAAGCTGGAATAGGTTCCAAGCTGGAATAGGTTCCAAGCTGGAATAGGTTCTATGTTTTTTTCCTTAAATTTTACAATCTGCATCAAACCAGTTGTCATCTGTGGTCTTTTTTGTTTTGTTTTTTATCAATTTCAATTGTGCTTATTTTGCTGTTTCCCTGAATATATAGTTGATGTTATTTACTGCTAGATTGATGCCTTCTTTACTGTAAGTGAATTTGTTATCTAAGTGTTGATCACTCTCTCGCTCTCTGTCTCGCTCTCTGTCTCGCTCTCTGTCTCGCTCTCTGTCTCGCTCTCTGTCTCGCTCTCTGTCTCGCTCTCTGTCTCGCTCTCTGTCTCGCTCTCTGTCTCGCTCTCTGTCTCGCTCTCTGTCTCGCTCTCTGTCTCGCTCTCTGTCTCGCTCTCTGTCTCGCTCTCTTGCTCTCTGTCTCTCTCGCTCTGTCATGTATTTAACAGAATATTAAAGTAATAAATGAATGGTGTCAATTTCTGAAGGTAATGTATTTAACAGAATATTAGAGTAGGAGCTTATTCTGTATGTGTCTGTACATCTAGCTCACATGTTCTGGTGACATACTATAAACCAAGCTGTAGTGGGTTCACCATGTTCTGGTGGTATTAACCGGGCTGTAGTGGGTTCACCATGTTCTGGTGGTATTAACCGGGCTGTAGTGGGTTCATCATGTTCTGGTGGTATTAACCGGGCTGTAGTGGGTTCACCATGTTCTGGTGGTATTAACCGGGCTGTAGTGGGTTCATCATGTTCTGGTGGTATTAACCGGGCTGTAGTGGGTTCACCATGTTCTGGTGGTATTAACCGGGCTGTAGTGGGTTCACCATGTTCTGGTGGTATTAACCGGGCTGTAGTGGGTTCACCATGTTCTGGTGGTATTAACCGGGCTGTAGTGGGTTCACCATGTTCTGGTGGTATTAACCGGGCTGTAGTGGGTTCACCATGTTCTGGTGGTATTAACCGGGCTGTAGTGGGTTCACCATGTTCTGGTGATATTAACCGGGCTGTAGTGGGTTCACCATGTTCTGGTGGTATTAACCGGGCTGTAGTGGGTTCACCATGTTCTGGTGGTATTAACCGGGCTGTAGTGGGTTCATTATGTACAGTTATGTAGTAGATGAGTGATTCTTCATGCCATCTTTATGTGTCTCTACCTCGTGTTGGGTTATTAAACAAGGAATGTGTATTTGTTTCCTAGTGTAGTAACCTGCAGTTGTAGATTAGATTAGTGATGCCAGTTTCAATGTTTATGTTCTTCTTGCTCAGTAACCCAAGGAGAAGCTTTTAGCATGTAATATTTAGATGGTATTGGAATAAACTGGGCAGAAGAACCAACAGGTTGTAGTATTTAGAATGAACTGGGTAGTAGAACCAACAGGTTGTAGTATTTAGAATGAACTGGGTAGTAGAACCAACAGGTTGTAGTGAGTATTTAGAATGAACTGGGTAGTAGAACCAACAGGTTGTAGATAGTATTTATAATGAACTGGGTAGTAGAACCAACAGGTTGTAGTGAGTATTTAGAATGAACTGGGTAGTAGAACCAACAGGTTGTAGTATTTAGAATGAACTGGGTAGTAGAACCAACAGGTTGTAGATAGTATTTAGAATGAACTGGGTAGTAGAACCAACAGGTGGTAGTATTTAGAATGAACTGGGTAGTAGAACCAACAGGTTGTAGATAGTATTTATAATGAACTGGGTAGTAGAACCAACAGGTTGTAGTGAGTATTTAGAATGAACTGGGTAGTAGAACCAACAGGTTGTAGTATTTAGAATGAACTGGGTAGTAGAACCAACAGGTTGTAGTATTTAGAATGAACTGGGTAGTAGAACCAACAGGTTGTAGTGAGTATTTAGAATGAACTGGGTAGTAGAACCAACAGGTTATAGTATTTAGAATGAACTGGGTAGTAGAACCAACAGGTTGTAGTATTTAGAATGAACTGGGTAGTAGAACCAACAGGTTGTAGTATTTAGAATGAACTGGGTAGTAGAACCAACAGGTTGTAGTATTTAGAATGAACTGGGTAGTAGAACCAACAGGTTGTATTTAGAATGAACTGGGTAGTAGAACCAACAGGTTGTAGTATTTAGAATGAACTGGGTAGTAGAACCAACAGGTTGTAGTATTTAGAATGAACTGGGTAGTAGAACCAACAGGTTGTAGTATTTAGAATGAACTGGGTAGTAGAACCAACAGGTTGTAGTATTTAGAATGAACTGGGTAGTAGAACCAACAGGTTGTAGTATTTAGAATGAACTGGGTAGTAGAACCAACAGGTTGTAGTATTTAGAATGAACTGGGTAGTAGAACCAACAGGTTGTAGTGAGTATTTAGAATGAACTGGGTAGTAGAACCAACAGGTTGTAGTGAGTATTTAGAATGAACTGGGCAGTAGAACCAACAGGTTGTAGATAGTATTTAGAATGAACTGGGTAGTAGAACCAACAGGTTGTAGTGAGTATTTAGAATGAACTGGGTAGTAGAACCAACAGGTTGTAGTATTTAGAATGAACTGGGTAGTAGAACCAACAGGTTGTAGTATTTAGAATGAACTGGGTAGTAGAACCAACAGGTTGTAGTGAGTATTTAGAATGAACTGGGTAGTAGAACCAACAGGTTGTAGTATTTAGAATGAACTGGGTAGTAGAACCAACAGGTTGTAGTATTTAGAATGAACTGGGTAGTAGAACCAACAGGTTGTAGTATTTAGAATGAACTGGGTAGTAGAACCAACAGGTTGTAGTATTTAGAATGAACTGGGTAGTAGAACCAACAGGTTGTAGTATTTAGAATGAACTGGGTAGTAGAACCAACAGGTTGTAGTATTTAGAATGAACTGGGTAGTAGAACCAACAGGTTGTAGTATTTAGAATGAACTGGGTAGTAGAACCAACAGGTTGTAGTGAGTATTTAGAATGAACTGGGTAGTAGAACCAACAGGTTGTAGTGAGTATTTAGAATGAACTGGGTAGTAGAACCAACAGGTTGTAGTGAGAATTTAGAATGAACTGGGTAGTAGAACCAACAGGTTGTAGTGAGTATTTAGAATGAACTGGGCAGTAGAACCAACAGGTTGTAGATAGTATTTAGAATGAACTGGGTAGTAGAACCAACAGGTTGTAGTGAGTATTTAGAATGAACTGGGTAGTAGAACCAACAGGTTGTAGTATTTAGAATGAACTGGGTAGTAGAACCAACAGGTTGTAGTATTTAGAATGAACTGGGTAGTAGAACCAACAGGTTGTAGTGAGTATTTAGAATGAACTGGGTAGTAGAACCAACAGGTTGTAGTGAGTATTTAGAATGAACTGGGTAGTAGAACCAACAGGTTGTAGTGAGTATTTAGAATGAACTGGGTAGTAGAACCAACAGGTTGTAGTGAGTATTTAGAATGAACTGGGTAGTAGAACCAACAGGTTGTAGTGAGTATTTAGAATGAACTGGGTAGTAGAACCAACAGGTTGTAGTGAGTATTTAGAATGAACTGGGTAGTAGAACCAACAGGTTGTAGTATTTAGAATGAACTGGGTAGTAGAACCAACAGGTTGTAGTATTTAGAATGAACTGGGTAGTAGAACCAACAGGTTGTAGTATTTAGAATGAACTGGGTAGTAGAACCAACAGGTTGTAGTATTTAGAATGAACTGGGTAGTAGAACCAACAGGTTGTAGTATTTAGAATGAACTGGGTAGTAGAACCAACAGGTTGTAGTATTTAGAATGAACTGGGTAGTAGAACCAACAGGTTGTAGTATTTAGAATGAACTGGGTAGTAGAACCAACAGGTTATAGTATTTAGAATGAACTGGGTAGTAGAACCAACAGGTTGTAGTGAGTATTTAGAATGAACTGGGTAGTAGAACCAACAGGTTGTAGTATTTAGAATGAACTGGGTAGTAGAACCAACAGGTTGTAGTATTTAGAATGAACTGGGTAGTAGAACCAACAGGTTGTAGTATTTAGAATGAACTGGGTAGTAGAACCAACAGGATGTAGTATTTAGAATGAACTGGGTAGTAGAACCAACAGGTTGTAGTATTTAGAATGAACTGGGTAGTAGAACCAACAGGTTGTAGTATTTAGAATGAACTGGGTAGTAGAACCAACAGGTTGTAGTATTTAGAATGAACTGGGTAGTAGAACCAACAGGTTGTAGTATTTAGAATGAACTGGGTAGTAGAACCAACAGGTTGTAGTGAGTATTTAGAATGAACTGGGTAGTAGAACCAACAGGTTGTAGTGAGTATTTAGAATGAACTGGGTAGTAGAACCAACAGGTTGTAGTGAGTATTTAGAATGAACTGGGTAGTAGAACCAACAGGTTGTAGTGAGTATTTAGAATGAACTGGGTAGTAGAACCAACAGGTTGTAGTATTTAGAATGAACTGGGTAGTAGAACCAACAGGTTGTAGTATTTAGAATGAACTGGGTAGTAGAACCAACAGGTTGTAGTATTTAGAATGAATTGGGTAGTAGAACCAACAGGTTGTAGTATTTAGAATGAATTGGGTAGTAGAACCAACAGGTTGTAGTATTTAGAATGAACTGGGTAGTAGAACCAACAGGTTGTAGTATTTAGAATGAACTGGGTAGTAGAACCAACAGGTTATAGTATTTAGAATGAACTGGGTAGTAGAACCAACAGGTTGTAGTGAGTATTTAGAATGAACTGGGTAGTAGAACCAACAGGTTGTAGTATTTAGAATGAACTGGGTAGTAGAACCAACAGGTTGTAGTATTTAGAATGAACTGGGTAGTAGAACCAACAGGTTGTAGTATTTAGAATGAACTGGGTAGTAGAACCAACAGGATGTAGTATTTAGAATGAACTGGGTAGTAGAACCAACAGGTTGTAGTATTTAGAATGAACTGGGTAGTAGAACCAACAGGTTGTATTTAGAATGAACTGGGTAGTAGAACCAACAGGTTGTATTTAGAATGAACTGGGTAGTAGAACCAACAGGTTATAGTATTTAGAATGAACTGGGTAGTAGAACCAACAGGTTGTAGTGAGTATTTAGAATGAACTGGGTAGTAGAACCAACAGGTTGTAGTGAGTATTTAGAATGAACTGGGTAGTAGAACCAACAGGTTGTAGTGAGTATTTAGAATGAACTGGGTAGTAGAACCAACAGGTTGTAGTGAGTATTTAGAATGAACTGGGTAGTAGAACCAACAGGTTGTAGTGAGTATTTAGAATGAACTGGGTAGTAGAACCAACAGGTTGTAGTGAGTATTTAGAATGAACTGGGTAGTAGAACCAACAGGTTGTAGTGAGTATTTAGAATGAACTGGGTAGTAGAACCAACAGGTTGTAGTGAGTATTTAGAATGAACTGGGTAGTAGAACCAACAGGTTGTAGTGAGTATTTAGAATGAACTGGGTAGTAGAACCAACAGGTTGTAGTATTTAGAATGAACTGGGTAGTAGAACCAACAGGTTGTAGTGAGTATTTAGAATGAACTGGGTAGTAGAACCAACAGGTTGTAGTGAGTATTTAGAATGAACTGGGTAGTAGAACCAACAGGTTGTAGTATTTAGAATGAACTGGGTAGTAGAACCAACAGGTTGTAGTGAGTATTTAGAATGAACTGGGTAGTAGAACCAACAGGTTGTAGTATTTAGAATGAACTGGGTAGTAGAACCAACAGGTTGTAGTATTTAGAATGAACTGGGTAGTAGAACCAACAGGTTGTAGTATTTAGAATGAACTGGGTAGTAGAACCAACAGGTTGTAGTATTTAGAATGAACTGGGTAGTAGAACCAACAGGTTGTAGTGAGTATTTAGAATGAACTGGGTAGTAGAACCAACAGGTTGTAGATAGTATTTAGAATGAACTGGGTAGTAGAACCAACAGGTTGTAGTGAGTATTTAGAATGAACTGGGTAGTAGAACCAACAGGTTGTAGTGAGTATTTAGAATGAACTGGGTAGTAGAACCAACAGGTTGTAGTGAGTATTTAGAATGAACTGGGTAGTAGAACCAACAGGTTGTAGTATTTAGAATGAACTGGGTAGTAGAACCAACAGGTTGTAGTATTTAGAATGAACTGGGTAGTAGAACCAACAGGTTGTAGTGAGTATTTAGAATGAACTGGGTAGTAGAACCAACAGGTTGTAGTGCGTATTTAGAATGAACTGGGTAGTAGAACCAACAGGTTGTAGTGAGTATTTAGAATGAACTGGGTAGTAGAACCAACAGGTTGTATTTAGAATGAACTGGGTAGTAGAACCAACAGGTTGTAGTATTTAGAATGAACTGGGTAGTAGAACCAACAGGTTGTAGTGAGTATTTAGAATGAACTGGGTAGTAGAACCAACAGGTTGTATTTAGAATGAACTGGGTAGTAGAACCAACAGGTTGTAGTATTTAGAATGAACTGGGTAGTAGAACCAACAGGTTGTAGTATTTAGAATGAACTGGGTAGTAGAACCAACAGGTTGTAGTATTTAGAATGAACTGGGTAGTAGAACCAACAGGTTGTAGTATTTAGAATGAACTGGGTAGTAGAACCAACAGGTTGTAGTGAGTATTTAGAATGAACTGGGTAGTAGAACCAACAGGTTGTAGTGAGTATTTAGAATGAACTGGGTAGTAGAACCAACAGGATGTAGTATTTAGAATGAACTGGGTAGTAGAACCAACAGGTTGTAGTATTTAGAATGAACTGGGTAGTAGAACCAACAGGTTGTAGTGAGTATTTAGAATGAACTGGGTAGTAGAACCAACAGGTTGTAGTATTTAGAATGAACTGGGTAGTAGAACCAACAGGTTGTAGTATTTAGAATGAACTGGGTAGTAGAACCAACAGGTTGTAGTGAGTATTTAGAATGAACTGGGTAGTAGAACCAACAGGTTGTAGTGTTTAGAATGAACTGGGTAGTAGAACCAACAGGTTGTAGTGAGTATTTAGAATGAACTGGGTTGTAGAACCAACAGGATGTAGTATTTAGAATGAACTGGGTAGTAGAACCAACAGGTTGTAGTGAGTATTTAGAATGAACTGGGTAGTAGAACCAACAGGTTGTAGTATTTAGAATGAACTGGGTAGTAGAACCAACAGGTTGTAGTATTTAGAATGAACTGGGTAGTAGAACCAACAGGTTGTAGTATTTAGAATGAACTGGGTAGTAGAACCAACAGGTTGTAGTGAGTATTTAGAATGAACTGGGTAGTAGAACCAACAGGTTGTATTTAGAATGAACTGGGTAGTAGAACCAACAGGTTGTAGTATTTAGAATGAACTGGGTAGTAGAACCAACAGGTTGTAGTGAGTATTTAGAATGAACTGGGTAGTAGAACCAACAGGTTGTAGTATTTAGAATGAACTGGGTAGTAGAACCAACAGGTTGTATTTAGAATGAACTGGGTAGTAGAACCAACAGGATGTAGATAGTATTTAGAATGAACTGGGTAGTAGAACCAACAGGTTGTATTTAGAATGAACTGGGTAGTAGAACCAACAGGTTGTAGTATTTAGAATGAACTGGGTAGTAGAACCAACAGGTTGTAGTGAGTATTTAGAATGAACTGGGTAGTAGAACCAACAGGTTGTAGTGAGTATTTAGAATGAACTGGGTAGTAGAACCAACAGGTTGTAGTGAGTATTTAGAATGAACTGGGTAGTAGAACCAACAGGTTGTAGTATTTAGAATGAACTGGGTAGTAGAACCAACAGGTTGTAGTATTTAGAATGAACTGGGTAGTAGAACCAACAGGATGTAGTATTTAGAATGAACTGGGTAGTAGAACCAACAGGTTGTAGTATTTAGAATGAACTGGGTAGTAAAACCAACAGGTTGTAGTGAGTATTTAGAATGAACTGGGTAGTAGAACCAACAGGTTGTAGTATTTATAATGAACTGGGTAGTAGAACCAACAGGTTGTAGTGAGTATTTAGAATGAACTGGGTAGTAGAACCAACAGGTTGTAGTGAGTATTTAGAATGAACTGGGTAGTAGAACCAACAGGTTATAGTATTTAGAATGAACTGGGTAGTAGAACCAACAGGTTGTAGTGTTTAGAATGAACTGGGTAGTAGAACCAACAGGTTGTATTTAGAATGAACTGGGTAGTAGAACCAACAGGTTATAGTATTTAGAATGAACTGGGTAGTAGAACCAACAGGTTGTAGTGAGTATTTAGAATGAACTGGGTAGTAGAACCAACAGGTTGTAGTGAGTATTTAGAATGAACTGGGTAGTAGAACCAACAGGTTGTAGTGAGTATTTAGAATGAACTGGGTAGTAGAACCAACAGGTTGTAGTGAGTATTTAGAATGAACTGGGTAGTAGAACCAACAGGTTGTAGTGAGTATTTAGAATGAACTGGGTAGTAGAACCAACAGGTTGTAGTGAGTATTTAGAATGAACTGGGTAGTAGAACCAACAGGTTGTAGTGAGTATTTAGAATGAACTGGGTAGTAGAACCAACAGGTTGTAGTGAGTATTTAGAATGAACTGGGTAGTAGAACCAACAGGTTGTAGTGAGTATTTAGAATGAACTGGGTAGTAGAACCAACAGGTTGTAGTATTTAGAATGAACTGGGTAGTAGAACCAACAGGTTGTAGTGAGTATTTAGAATGAACTGGGTAGTAGAACCAACAGGTTGTAGTGAGTATTTAGAATGAACTGGGTAGTAGAACCAACAGGTTGTAGTATTTAGAATGAACTGGGTAGTAGAACCAACAGGTTGTAGTGAGTATTTAGAATGAACTGGGTAGTAGAACCAACAGGTTGTAGTATTTAGAATGAACTGGGTAGTAGAACCAACAGGTTGTAGTATTTAGAATGAACTGGGTAGTAGAACCAACAGGTTGTAGTATTTAGAATGAACTGGGTAGTAGAACCAACAGGTTGTAGTATTTAGAATGAACTGGGTAGTAGAACCAACAGGTTGTAGTGAGTATTTAGAATGAACTGGGTAGTAGAACCAACAGGTTGTAGATAGTATTTAGAATGAACTGGGTAGTAGAACCAACAGGTTGTAGTGAGTATTTAGAATGAACTGGGTAGTAGAACCAACAGGTTGTAGTGAGTATTTAGAATGAACTGGGTAGTAGAACCAACAGGTTGTAGTGAGTATTTAGAATGAACTGGGTAGTAGAACCAACAGGTTGTAGTATTTAGAATGAACTGGGTAGTAGAACCAACAGGTTGTAGTATTTAGAATGAACTGGGTAGTAGAACCAACAGGTTGTAGTGAGTATTTAGAATGAACTGGGTAGTAGAACCAACAGGTTGTAGTGCGTATTTAGAATGAACTGGGTAGTAGAACCAACAGGTTGTAGTGAGTATTTAGAATGAACTGGGTAGTAGAACCAACAGGTTGTATTTAGAATGAACTGGGTAGTAGAACCAACAGGTTGTAGTATTTAGAATGAACTGGGTAGTAGAACCAACAGGTTGTAGTGAGTATTTAGAATGAACTGGGTAGTAGAACCAACAGGTTGTATTTAGAATGAACTGGGTAGTAGAACCAACAGGTTGTAGTATTTAGAATGAACTGGGTAGTAGAACCAACAGGTTGTAGTATTTAGAATGAACTGGGTAGTAGAACCAACAGGTTGTAGTATTTAGAATGAACTGGGTAGTAGAACCAACAGGTTGTAGTATTTAGAATGAACTGGGTAGTAGAACCAACAGGTTGTAGTGAGTATTTAGAATGAACTGGGTAGTAGAACCAACAGGTTGTAGTGAGTATTTAGAATGAACTGGGTAGTAGAACCAACAGGATGTAGTATTTAGAATGAACTGGGTAGTAGAACCAACAGGTTGTAGTATTTAGAATGAACTGGGTAGTAGAACCAACAGGTTGTAGTGAGTATTTAGAATGAACTGGGTAGTAGAACCAACAGGTTGTAGTATTTAGAATGAACTGGGTAGTAGAACCAACAGGTTGTAGTATTTAGAATGAACTGGGTAGTAGAACCAACAGGTTGTAGTGAGTATTTAGAATGAACTGGGTAGTAGAACCAACAGGTTGTAGTATTTAGAATGAACTGGGTAGTAGAACCAACAGGTTGTAGTGAGTATTTAGAATGAACTGGGTTGTAGAACCAACAGGATGTAGTATTTAGAATGAACTGGGTAGTAGAACCAACAGGTTGTAGTGAGTATTTAGAATGAACTGGGTAGTAGAACCAACAGGTTGTAGTATTTAGAATGAACTGGGTAGTAGAACCAACAGGTTGTAGTATTTAGAATGAACTGGGTAGTAGAACCAACAGGTTGTAGTATTTAGAATGAACTGGGTAGTAGAACCAACAGGTTGTAGTGAGTATTTAGAATGAACTGGGTAGTAGAACCAACAGGTTGTATTTAGAATGAACTGGGTAGTAGAACCAACAGGTTGTAGTATTTAGAATGAACTGGGTAGTAGAACCAACAGGTTGTAGTGAGTATTTAGAATGAACTGGGTAGTAGAACCAACAGGTTGTAGTATTTAGAATGAACTGGGTAGTAGAACCAACAGGTTGTATTTAGAATGAACTGGGTAGTAGAACCAACAGGATGTAGATAGTATTTAGAATGAACTGGGTAGTAGAACCAACAGGTTGTATTTAGAATGAACTGGGTAGTAGAACCAACAGGTTGTAGTATTTAGAATGAACTGGGTAGTAGAACCAACAGGTTGTAGTGAGTATTTAGAATGAACTGGGTAGTAGAACCAACAGGTTGTAGTGAGTATTTAGAATGAACTGGGTAGTAGAACCAACAGGTTGTAGTGAGTATTTAGAATGAACTGGGTAGTAGAACCAACAGGTTGTAGTATTTAGAATGAACTGGGTAGTAGAACCAACAGGTTGTAGTATTTAGAATGAACTGGGTAGTAGAACCAACAGGTTGTAGTATTTAGAATGAACTGGGTAGTAGAACCAACAGGTTGTAGTATTTAGAATGAACTGGGTAGTAGAACCAACAGGTTGTAGTATTTAGAATGAACTGGGTAGTAGAACCAACAGGATGTAGTATTTAGAATGAACTGGGTAGTAGAACCAACAGGTTGTAGTATTTAGAATGAACTGGGTAGTAGAACCAACAGGTTGTATTTAGAATGAACTGGGTAGTAGAACCAACAGGTTGTATTTAGAATGAACTGGGTAGTAGAACCAACAGGTTATAGTATTTAGAATGAACTGGGTAGTAGAACCAACAGGTTGTAGTGAGTATTTAGAATGAACTGGGTAGTAGAACCAACAGGTTGTAGTGAGTATTTAGAATGAACTGGGTAGTAGAACCAACAGGTTGTAGTGAGTATTTAGAATGAACTGGGTAGTAGAACCAACAGGTTGTAGTGAGTATTTAGAATGAACTGGGTAGTAGAACCAACAGGTTGTAGTGAGTATTTAGAATGAACTGGGTAGTAGAACCAACAGGTTGTAGTGAGTATTTAGAATGAACTGGGTAGTAGAACCAACAGGTTGTAGTGAGTATTTAGAATGAACTGGGTAGTAGAACCAACAGGTTGTAGTGAGTATTTAGAATGAACTGGGTAGTAGAACCAACAGGTTGTAGTGAGTATTTAGAATGAACTGGGTAGTAGAACCAACAGGTTGTAGTGAGTATTTAGAATGAACTGGGTAGTAGAACCAACAGGTTGTAGTATTTAGAATGAACTGGGTAGTAGAACCAACAGGTTGTAGTGAGTATTTAGAATGAACTGGGTAGTAGAACCAACAGGTTGTAGTGAGTATTTAGAATGAACTGGGTAGTAGAACCAACAGGTTGTAGTATTTAGAATGAACTGGGTAGTAGAACCAACAGGTTGTAGTGAGTATTTAGAATGAACTGGGTAGTAGAACCAACAGGTTGTAGTATTTAGAATGAACTGGGTAGTAGAACCAACAGGTTGTAGTATTTAGAATGAACTGGGTAGTAGAACCAACAGGTTGTAGTATTTAGAATGAACTGGGTAGTAGAACCAACAGGTTGTAGTATTTAGAATGAACTGGGTAGTAGAACCAACAGGTTGTAGTGAGTATTTAGAATGAACTGGGTAGTAGAACCAACAGGTTGTAGATAGTATTTAGAATGAACTGGGTAGTAGAACCAACAGGTTGTAGTGAGTATTTAGAATGAACTGGGTAGTAGAACCAACAGGTTGTAGTGAGTATTTAGAATGAACTGGGTAGTAGAACCAACAGGTTGTAGTGAGTATTTAGAATGAACTGGGTAGTAGAACCAACAGGTTGTAGTATTTAGAATGAACTGGGTAGTAGAACCAACAGGTTGTAGTATTTAGAATGAACTGGGTAGTAGAACCAACAGGTTGTAGTGAGTATTTAGAATGAACTGGGTAGTAGAACCAACAGGTTGTAGTGCGTATTTAGAATGAACTGGGTAGTAGAACCAACAGGTTGTAGTGAGTATTTAGAATGAACTGGGTAGTAGAACCAACAGGTTGTATTTAGAATGAACTGGGTAGTAGAACCAACAGGTTGTAGTATTTAGAATGAACTGGGTAGTAGAACCAACAGGTTGTAGTGAGTATTTAGAATGAACTGGGTAGTAGAACCAACAGGTTGTATTTAGAATGAACTGGGTAGTAGAACCAACAGGTTGTAGTATTTAGAATGAACTGGGTAGTAGAACCAACAGGTTGTAGTATTTAGAATGAACTGGGTAGTAGAACCAACAGGTTGTAGTATTTAGAATGAACTGGGTAGTAGAACCAACAGGTTGTAGTATTTAGAATGAACTGGGTAGTAGAACCAACAGGTTGTAGTGAGTATTTAGAATGAACTGGGTAGTAGAACCAACAGGTTGTAGTGAGTATTTAGAATGAACTGGGTAGTAGAACCAACAGGATGTAGTATTTAGAATGAACTGGGTAGTAGAACCAACAGGTTGTAGTATTTAGAATGAACTGGGTAGTAGAACCAACAGGTTGTAGTGAGTATTTAGAATGAACTGGGTAGTAGAACCAACAGGTTGTAGTATTTAGAATGAACTGGGTAGTAGAACCAACAGGTTGTAGTATTTAGAATGAACTGGGTAGTAGAACCAACAGGTTGTAGTGAGTATTTAGAATGAACTGGGTAGTAGAACCAACAGGTTGTAGTATTTAGAATGAACTGGGTAGTAGAACCAACAGGTTGTAGTGAGTATTTAGAATGAACTGGGTTGTAGAACCAACAGGATGTAGTATTTAGAATGAACTGGGTAGTAGAACCAACAGGTTGTAGTGAGTATTTAGAATGAACTGGGTAGTAGAACCAACAGGTTGTAGTATTTAGAATGAACTGGGTAGTAGAACCAACAGGTTGTAGTATTTAGAATGAACTGGGTAGTAGAACCAACAGGTTGTAGTATTTAGAATGAACTGGGTAGTAGAACCAACAGGTTGTAGTGAGTATTTAGAATGAACTGGGTAGTAGAACCAACAGGTTGTATTTAGAATGAACTGGGTAGTAGAACCAACAGGTTGTAGTATTTAGAATGAACTGGGTAGTAGAACCAACAGGTTGTAGTGAGTATTTAGAATGAACTGGGTAGTAGAACCAACAGGTTGTAGTATTTAGAATGAACTGGGTAGTAGAACCAACAGGTTGTATTTAGAATGAACTGGGTAGTAGAACCAACAGGATGTAGATAGTATTTAGAATGAACTGGGTAGTAGAACCAACAGGTTGTATTTAGAATGAACTGGGTAGTAGAACCAACAGGTTGTAGTATTTAGAATGAACTGGGTAGTAGAACCAACAGGATGTAGTATTTAGAATGAACTGGGTAGTAGAACCAACAGGTTGTAGTATTTAGAATGAACTGGGTAGTAAAACCAACAGGTTGTAGTGAGTATTTAGAATGAACTGGGTAGTAGAACCAACAGGTTGTAGTGAGTATTTAGAATGAACTGGGTAGTAGAACCAACAGGTTGTAGTGAGTATTTAGAATGAACTGGGTAGTAGAACCAACAGGTTATAGTATTTAGAATGAACTGGGTAGTAGAACCAACAGGTTGTAGTGTTTAGAATGAACTGGGTAGTAGAACCAACAGGTTGTAGTGAGTATTTAGAATGAACTGGGTAGTAGAACCAACAGGTTATAGTATTTAGAATGAACTGGGTAGTAGAACCAACAGGTTGTAGTGTTTAGAATGAACTGGGTAGTAGAACCAACAGGTTGTAGTGAGTATTTAGAATGAACTGGGTAGTAGAACCAACAGGTTGTAGTATTTAGAATGAACTGGGTAGTAGAACCAACAGGTTGTAGTATTTAGAATGAACTGGGTAGTAGAACCAACAGGTTGTAGTATTTAGAATGAACTGGGTAGTAGAACCAACAGGTTGTAGTATTTAGAATGAACTGGGTAGTAGAACCAACAGGTTGTAGTGAGTATTTAGAATGAACTGGGTAGTAGAACCAACAGGTTGTATTTAGAATGAACTGGGTAGTAGAACCAACAGGTTGTAGTATTTAGAATGAACTGGGTAGTAGAACCAACAGGTTGTAGTGAGTATTTAGAATGAACTGGATAGTAGAACCAACAGGTTGTAGTATTTAGAATGAACTGGGTAGTAGAACCAACAGGTTGTATTTAGAATGAACTGGGTAGTAGAACCAACAGGATGTAGATAGTATTTAGAATGAACTGGGTAGTAGAACCAACAGGTTGTATTTAGAATGAACTGGGTAGTAGAACCAACAGGTTGTAGTATTTAGAATGAACTGGGTAGTAGAACCAACAGGATGTAGTATTTAGAATGAACTGGGTAGTAGAACCAACAGGTTGTAGTATTTAGAATGAACTGGGTAGTAGAACCAACAGGTTGTAGTGAGTATTTAGAATGAACTGGGTAGTAGAACCAACAGGTTGTAGTGAGTATTTAGAATGAACTGGGTAGTAGAACCAACAGGTTGTAGTGAGTATTTAGAATGAACTGGGTAGTAGAACCAACAGGTTGTAGTGAGTATTTAGAATGAACTGGGTAGTAGAACCAACAGGTTGTAGTATTTAGAATGAACTGGGTAGTAGAACCAACAGGTTGTAGTATTTAGAATGAACTGGGTAGTAGAACCAACAGGATGTAGTATTTAGAATGAACTGGGTAGTAGAACCAACAGGTTGTAGTATTTAGAATGAACTGGGTAGTAAAACCAACAGGTTGTAGTGAGTATTTAGAATGAACTGGGTAGTAGAACCAACAGGTTGTAGTATTTATAATGAACTGGGTAGTAGAACCAACAGGTTGTAGTGAGTATTTAGAATGAACTGGGTAGTAGAACCAACAGGTTGTAGTGAGTATTTAGAATGAACTGGGTAGTAGAACCAACAGGTTATAGTATTTAGAATGAACTGGGTAGTAGAACCAACAGGTTGTAGTGTTTAGAATGAACTGGGTAGTAGAACCAACAGGTTGTAGTGAGTATTTAGAATGAACTGGGTAGTAGAACCAACAGGTTGTAGTATTTAGAATGAACTGGGTAGTAGAACCAACAGGTTGTAGTATTTAGAATGAACTGGGTAGTAGAACCAACAGGTTGTAGTATTTAGAATGAACTGGGTAGTAGAACCAACAGGTTGTAGTATTTAGAATGAACTGGGTAGTAGAACCAACAGGTTGTAGTATTTAGAATGAACTGGGTAGTAGAACCAACAGGTTGTATTTAGAATGAACTGGGTAGTAGAACCAACAGGTTGTATTTAGAATGAACTGGGTAGTAGAACCAACAGGTTATAGTATTTAGAATGAACTGGGTAGTAGAACCAACAGGTTGTAGTGAGTATTTAGAATGAACTGGGTAGTAGAACCAACAGGTTGTAGTGAGTATTTAGAATGAACTGGGTAGTAGAACCAACAGGTTGTAGTGAGTATTTAGAATGAACTGGGTAGTAGAACCAACAGGTTGTAGTGAGTATTTAGAATGAACTGGGTAGTAGAACCAACAGGTTGTAGTGAGTATTTAGAATGAACTGGGTAGTAGAACCAACAGGTTGTAGTGAGTATTTAGAATGAACTGGGTAGTAGAACCAACAGGTTGTAGTGAGTATTTAGAATGAACTGGGTAGTAGAACCAACAGGTTGTAGTGAGTATTTAGAATGAACTGGGTAGTAGAACCAACAGGTTGTAGTGAGTATTTAGAATGAACTGGGTAGTAGAACCAACAGGTTGTAGTATTTAGAATGAACTGGGTAGTAGAACCAACAGGTTGTAGTGAGTATTTAGAATGAACTGGGTAGTAGAACCAACAGGTTGTAGTGAGTATTTAGAATGAACTGGGTAGTAGAACCAACAGGTTGTAGTATTTAGAATGAACTGGGTAGTAGAACCAACAGGTTGTAGTGAGTATTTAGAATGAACTGGGTAGTAGAACCAACAGGTTGTAGTATTTAGAATGAACTGGGTAGTAGAACCAACAGGTTGTAGTATTTAGAATGAACTGGGTAGTAGAACCAACAGGTTGTAGTATTTAGAATGAACTGGGTAGTAGAACCAACAGGTTGTAGTATTTAGAATGAACTGGGTAGTAGAACCAACAGGTTGTAGTGAGTATTTAGAATGAACTGGGTAGTAGAACCAACAGGTTGTAGATAGTATTTAGAATGAACTGGGTAGTAGAACCAACAGGTTGTAGTGAGTATTTAGAATGAACTGGGTAGTAGAACCAACAGGTTGTAGTGAGTATTTAGAATGAACTGGGTAGTAGAACCAACAGGTTGTAGTGAGTATTTAGAATGAACTGGGTAGTAGAACCAACAGGTTGTAGTGAGTATTTAGAATGAACTGGGTAGTAGAACCAACAGGTTGTAGTATTTAGAATGAACTGGGTAGTAGAACCAACAGGTTGTAGTGAGTATTTAGAATGAACTGGGTAGTAGAACCAACAGGTTGTAGTGCGTATTTAGAATGAACTGGGTAGTAGAACCAACAGGTTGTAGTGAGTATTTAGAATGAACTGGGTAGTAGAACCAACAGGTTGTATTTAGAATGAACTGGGTAGTAGAACCAACAGGTTGTAGTATTTAGAATGAACTGGGTAGTAGAACCAACAGGTTGTAGTGAGTATTTAGAATGAACTGGGTAGTAGAACCAACAGGTTGTATTTAGAATGAACTGGGTAGTAGAACCAACAGGTTGTAGTATTTAGAATGAACTGGGTAGTAGAACCAACAGGTTGTAGTATTTAGAATGAACTGGGTAGTAGAACCAACAGGTTGTAGTATTTAGAATGAACTGGGTAGTAGAACCAACAGGTTGTAGTATTTAGAATGAACTGGGTAGTAGAACCAACAGGTTGTAGTGAGTATTTAGAATGAACTGGGTAGTAGAACCAACAGGTTGTAGTGAGTATTTAGAATGAACTGGGTAGTAGAACCAACAGGATGTAGTATTTAGAATGAACTGGGTAGTAGAACCAACAGGTTGTAGTATTTAGAATGAACTGGGTAGTAGAACCAACAGGTTGTAGTGAGTATTTAGAATGAACTGGGTAGTAGAACCAACAGGTTGTAGTATTTAGAATGAACTGGGTAGTAGAACCAACAGGTTGTAGTATTTAGAATGAACTGGGTAGTAGAACCAACAGGTTGTAGTGAGTATTTAGAATGAACTGGGTAGTAGAACCAACAGGTTGTAGTATTTAGAATGAACTGGGTAGTAGAACCAACAGGTTGTAGTGAGTATTTAGAATGAACTGGGTTGTAGAACCAACAGGATGTAGTATTTAGAATGAACTGGGTAGTAGAACCAACAGGTTGTAGTGAGTATTTAGAATGAACTGGGTAGTAGAACCAACAGGTTGTAGTATTTAGAATGAACTGGGTAGTAGAACCAACAGGTTGTAGTATTTAGAATGAACTGGGTAGTAGAACCAACAGGTTGTAGTATTTAGAATGAACTGGGTAGTAGAACCAACAGGTTGTAGTGAGTATTTAGAATGAACTGGGTAGTAGAACCAACAGGTTGTATTTAGAATGAACTGGGTAGTAGAACCAACAGGTTGTAGTATTTAGAATGAACTGGGTAGTAGAACCAACAGGTTGTAGTGAGTATTTAGAATGAACTGGGTAGTAGAACCAACAGGTTGTAGTATTTAGAATGAACTGGGTAGTAGAACCAACAGGTTGTATTTAGAATGAACTGGGTAGTAGAACCAACAGGATGTAGATAGTATTTAGAATGAACTGGGTAGTAGAACCAACAGGTTGTATTTAGAATGAACTGGGTAGTAGAACCAACAGGTTGTAGTATTTAGAATGAACTGGGTAGTAGAACCAACAGGATGTAGTATTTAGAATGAACTGGGTAGTAGAACCAACAGGTTGTAGTATTTAGAATGAACTGGGTAGTAAAACCAACAGGTTGTAGTGAGTATTTAGAATGAACTGGGTAGTAGAACCAACAGGTTGTAGTGAGTATTTAGAATGAACTGGGTAGTAGAACCAACAGGTTGTAGTGAGTATTTAGAATGAACTGGGTAGTAGAACCAACAGGTTATAGTATTTAGAATGAACTGGGTAGTAGAACCAACAGGTTGTAGTGTTTAGAATGAACTGGGTAGTAGAACCAACAGGTTGTAGTGAGTATTTAGAATGAACTGGGTAGTAGAACCAACAGGTTATAGTATTTAGAATGAACTGGGTAGTAGAACCAACAGGTTGTAGTGTTTAGAATGAACTGGGTAGTAGAACCAACAGGTTGTAGTGAGTATTTAGAATGAACTGGGTAGTAGAACCAACAGGTTGTAGTATTTAGAATGAACTGGGTAGTAGAACCAACAGGTTGTAGTATTTAGAATGAACTGGGTAGTAGAACCAACAGGTTGTAGTATTTAGAATGAACTGGGTAGTAGAACCAACAGGTTGTAGTATTTAGAATGAACTGGGTAGTAGAACCAACAGGTTGTAGTGAGTATTTAGAATGAACTGGGTAGTAGAACCAACAGGTTGTATTTAGAATGAACTGGGTAGTAGAACCAACAGGTTGTAGTATTTAGAATGAACTGGGTAGTAGAACCAACAGGTTGTAGTGAGTATTTAGAATGAACTGGGTAGTAGAACCAACAGGTTGTAGTATTTAGAATGAACTGGGTAGTAGAACCAACAGGTTGTATTTAGAATGAACTGGGTAGTAGAACCAACAGGATGTAGATAGTATTTAGAATGAACTGGGTAGTAGAACCAACAGGTTGTATTTAGAATGAACTGGGTAGTAGAACCAACAGGTTGTAGTATTTAGAATGAACTGGGTAGTAGAACCAACAGGATGTAGTATTTAGAATGAACTGGGTAGTAGAACCAACAGGTTGTAGTATTTAGAATGAACTGGGTAGTAGAACCAACAGGTTGTAGTGAGTATTTAGAATGAACTGGGTAGTAGAACCAACAGGTTGTAGTGAGTATTTAGAATGAACTGGGTAGTAGAACCAACAGGTTGTAGTGAGTATTTAGAATGAACTGGGTAGTAGAACCAACAGGTTGTAGTGAGTATTTAGAATGAACTGGGTAGTAGAACCAACAGGTTGTAGTATTTAGAATGAACTGGGTAGTAGAACCAACAGGTTGTAGTATTTAGAATGAACTGGGTAGTAGAACCAACAGGATGTAGTATTTAGAATGAACTGGGTAGTAGAACCAACAGGTTGTAGTATTTAGAATGAACTGGGTAGTAAAACCAACAGGTTGTAGTGAGTATTTAGAATGAACTGGGTAGTAGAACCAACAGGTTGTAGTATTTATAATGAACTGGGTAGTAGAACCAACAGGTTGTAGTGAGTATTTAGAATGAACTGGGTAGTAGAACCAACAGGTTGTAGTGAGTATTTAGAATGAACTGGGTAGTAGAACCAACAGGTTATAGTATTTAGAATGAACTGGGTAGTAGAACCAACAGGTTGTAGTGTTTAGAATGAACTGGGTAGTAGAACCAACAGGTTGTAGTGAGTATTTAGAATGAACTGGGTAGTAGAACCAACAGGTTGTAGTATTTAGAATGAACTGGGTAGTAGAACCAACAGGTTGTAGTATTTAGAATGAACTGGGTAGTAGAACCAACAGGTTGTAGTATTTAGAATGAACTGGGTAGTAGAACCAACAGGTTGTAGTATTTAGAATGAACTGGGTAGTAGAACCAACAGGTTGTAGTATTTAGAATGAACTGGGTAGTAGAACCAACAGGTTGTAGTATTTAGAATGAACTGGGTAGTAGAACCAACAGGTTGTAGTATTTAGAATGAACTGGGTAGTAGAACCAACAGGTTGTAGTATTTAGAATGAACTGGGTAGTAGAACCAACAGGTTGTAGTATTTAGAATGAACTGGGTAGTAGAACCAACAGGTTGTAGTATTTAGAATGAACTGGGTAGTAGAACCAACAGGTTGTAGTGAGTATTTAGAATGAACTGGGTAGTAGAACCAACAGGTTGTAGTATTTAGAATGAACTGGGTAGTAGAACCAACAGGTTGTAGTATTTAGAATGAACTGGGTAGTAGAACCAACAGGTTGTAGTATTTAGAATGAACTGGGTAGTAGAACCAACAGGTTGTAGTATTTAGAATGAACTGGGTAGTAGAACCAACAGGTTGTAGTGAGTATTTAGAATGAACTGGGTTGTAGAACCAACAGGTTGTATTTAGAATGAACTGGGTAGTAGAACCAACAGGTTGTAGTATTTAGAATGAACTGGGTAGTAGAACCAACAGGTTGTAGTATTTAGAATGAACTGGGTAGTAGAACCAACAGGTTGTAGTATTTAGAATGAACTGGGTAGTAGAACCAACAGGTTGTAGTATTTAGAATGAACTGGGTAGTAGAACCAACAGGTTATAGTATTTAGAATGAACTGGGTAGTAGAACCAACAGGTTGTAGTGAGTATTTAGAATGAACTGGGTAGTAGAACCAACAGGTTGTAGATAGTATTTAGAATGAACTGGGTAGTAGAACCAACAGGTTGTAGTGAGTATTTAGAATGAACTGGGTAGTAGAACCAACAGGTTGTAGTGAGTATTTAGAATGAACTGGGTTGTATAACCAACAGGTTGTATTTAGAATGAACTGGGTAGTAGAACCAACAGGTTGTAGTATTTAGAATGAACTGGGTAGTAGAACCAACAGGTTGTAGTATTTAGAATGAACTGGGTAGTAGAACCAACAGGTTGTAGTGAGTATTTAGAATGAACTGGGTAGTAGAACCAAGGGTGTGTGTGTGTTTAGAAGGGTGTGTGCGTGTTTAGAAGGGTGTGTGTGTGTTTAGAAGGGTGTGTGTGTGTTTAGAAGGGTGTGTGTGTGTTTAGAAGGGTGTGTGTGTGTTTAGAAGGGTGTGTGTGTGTTTAGAAGGGTGTGTGTGTGTTTAGAAGGGTGTGTGTGTGTTTAGAAGGGTGTGTGTGTGTTTAGAAGGTTGTGTGTGTGTTTAGAAGGTTGTGTGTGTGTTTAGAAGGTTGTGTGTGTGTTTAGAAGGTTGTGTGTGGGGAAACTGGAGGCTGAGTGAGTCTTAATACCAGTATAATCACCTCAACATGTCTGGGAAACAGATCTGAACCCCCTAATCCTCTACTTAAATCCCTCCTTGCTTTTACACGCTAGGTTCATCATGCCCCTGATTCATTTATCTCTTCTGTTTGTCTCCAGCGAGTCTGGTTGCTTTGTACCTTGTCCCTCCTTGTCCCATTCTCAGTTTCATACTTTTAGTTGTTGTTATTATTATACACAGAGTGTACCAAACATTAGGAACACCTTCCTAATATTCAGAACAGCCTCAATTCGTCAGGGCATGGACTACACAGTGTTGAAAGTGTTTCACATGGATGCCGACCCATGTTGACTCCAATGCTTCCCACAGTTTTGTGTCAAGTTGGCTGGATGTCCTTTGGGTGGTGGACCATTCTTGATACACACGGGGAAACTGTTGAACGTGAACACTCCAGCAGCGTTGCAGTTCTTGTACACTCCAACCGTTGTGCCTGGCACCTACTACCATACTCCGTTCAAAACCACTTCAATGTTTAGTCTTGCCCGTTAACCCTCTGAATGGAACACAATACGCAACCCTGGTTCTAGAGCTGTCCATGGTGATGCATTGTGTGCATTGCAGCCATAGGTACTTCCTCAATGGAATCCACACACCACACACACCATACATCACATGGTTAGTCCCCTGAGAGAGAGGAGAGGAGGAGGAGAGGGGATGGGGTGACCTTACCAGTCCCCTGACAGAGAGGAGGAGAGGCGATGGGGTGACCTTACCAGTCCCCTGAGAGAGAGGAGGAGAGGTGATAGGGGTGACCTTACCAGTCCGCTGAGTGAGAGGAGGAGAGGGGATGGGGTGACCTTACCAGTCCCCTGAGAGAGAGGAGGAGAGGGGATGGGGTGACCTTACCAGTCCGCTGAGAGAGAGGAGGAGAGGGGATGGGGTGACCTTACCAGTCCGCTGAGAGAGAGGAGGAGAGGCGATGGGGTGACCTTACCAGTCCCCTGAGAGAGAGGAGGAGAGGGGATGGGGTGACCTTACCAGTCCGCTGAGAGAGAGGAGGAGAGGGGATGGGGTGATCTTACCAGTCCCCTGAGAGAGAGGAGGAGAGGGGATGGGGTGACCTTACCAGTCCCCTGAGAGAGAGGAGGAGAGGGGATGGGGTGACCTTACCAGTCCGCTGAGAGAGAGGAGGAGAGGGGATGGTGGTGACCTTACCAGTTCCCTGAGAGAGAGGATGAGAGAGGATGGGGTGACCTTACCAGTCCCCTGAGAGAGAGGAGAGGAGGAGGAGAGGGGATGGGGGTGACCTTACCAGTCCCCCGAGAGAGAGGAGGAGAGGGGATAGGGGTGACCTTACCAGTCCCCCGAGAGAGAGGAGGAGAGGGGATAGGGGTGACCTTACCAGTCCCCTGAGAGAGGGGAGGAGAGGGGATGGGGGTGACCTTACCAGGCCCCGAGAGAGAGGAGGAGAGGGGATAGGGGTGACCTTACCAGTCCCCTGAGAGAGGAGGAGAGGGGATGGGGGTGACCTTAACAGTCCCCTGAGAGAGAGGAGGAGAGGGGATGGGGGTGACCTTACCAGTCCCCCGAGAGAGAGGAGGAGAGGATGAGAGGGGATGGGGTGACCTTAACAGTCCCCTGAGAGAGGAGGAGAGGGGATAGGGGTGACCTTACCAGTCCCCTGAGAGAGAGGAGGAGAGGGAATGGGGGTGACCTTCACAGTCCCCTGAGAGAGAGGAGAAGAGGGGATGGGGTGACCTTAACAGTCCCCTGAGAGAGAGGAGAAGAGGGGATGGGGTGACCTTAACAGTCCCCTGAGAGAGAGGAGGAGAGGGGATGGGGTGACCTCACCAGTTCCCTGAGAGAGGAGGAGAGGGGATAGGGGTGACCTTACCAGTCCCCTGAGAGAGAGGAGAAGAGGGGATGGGGTGACCTTACCAGTCCCCTGAGAGAGAGGAGAGGGATGGGGGTGACCTTACCAATCCCCCAAGAGAGAGGAGGAGAGGGGATAGGTGTGACCTTACCAATCCCCTGAGAGAGAGGAGGGGATGGGGTGACCTCACCAGTCCCCTGAGAGAGAGGGGATAGGGGTGACCTTACCAGTCCCCTGAGAGAGAGGATGAGAGAGGGAATGGGGGTGACCTTCACAGTCCCCTGAGAGAGAGGAGAAGAGGGGATGGGGTGACCTTAACAGTCCCCTGAGAGAGAGGAGAAGAGGGGATGGGGTGACCTTAACAGTCCCCTGAGAGAGAGGAGGAGAGGGGATGGGGTGACCTCACCAGTTCCCTGAGAGAGGAGGAGAGGGGATAGGGGTGACCTTACCAATCCCCTGAGAGAGAGGAGGGGATGGGGTGACCTCACCAGTCCCCTGAGAGAGGAGGGGATAGGGGTGACCTTACCAGTCCGCTGAGAGAGAGGAGGAGAGGGGATGGGGTGACCTTACCAGTCCCCTGAGAGAGAGGAGGAGAGGATGGGGTGACTTTACCAGTCCCCTGAGAGAGAGGAGGAGAGGGGATGGGGTGACCTTACCAGTCCCCTGAGAGAGAAGAGGGGATGGGGTGACCTCACCAGTCCCCTGAGAGAGGAGGAGAGGGGATAGGGGTGAACCAAGGTGGCTTAGCAGTTCAGACGTATTTTTCCGTGTTGTCGTGTCGTGTCCTGTATATATATATATTTACACCTTTTCTTCACATATCTTTTATTTATTTTATTATCCAAGAACTCAACTACAAAAGCTTTCCTGCAAAAGCTTTCCTGCAACCCGCTTCACCAATTACAATAAGTATTATTTACCTCAATCTGAAAATCCATCGTGGAAGATAGCCAGGGGCTAATTCAGAAGCTAGCCTGAAAGCTAACCAGAAGCTACTCCGATAGCTAGCCAGAAGCTAATCTGTAGCTGCCCCGAAATTAGCCGGTTTGCTGGCTAGCGTTGGTGTTTCAGCTGCCCACGTTTTGCGGTCATCAGCTATTCCTTTAGCTCGATAATCTACCGGCACTTTTGTGCAACGCGACTCGGACCGGAGCATTCCGGGACTTTTTTTCTCTCAGTTTCCCCGGATTCCAACCGCAGCCTCTGGACACTTGCACCTTGATTTCGCAGCTAGCTAGCTGCATACCGTGTGACTATTGGCTTACGTCGACCCCGGAGCTAACTCAAATCATGCTGGAGCTAGCCAGCTGAGGAGTTCCATCACCATCCGGACCCGTTTCTTTGTTGCTGCTGCAGATACGGAACCCCACCGGGCCTTCACGACTGACTGCCGACGTTATCTGCCCGAGGGATTTATCCAACCGGCACCTCCGTCCCGGCGTTACCTAAACGCTCATCTGAGGCCCGCTAATCGTTAGCTGTCTTATCGGCTGCTATCTGAACAAAACCCCACTACACGGAACCTACCGACGGAAACGCACGAGGTATCTACAAACAGACCTCCATCCTATGCTGCTACCGATAGCCATATACCCGGCCAGCTGTCTGGATCGCCACGACCCCAACCAACCTCTACTCACTGGACCCTTATTGATCACTCGATTAAGCTTGCCTCTCCTTAATGTAAATATGCCTTGTCCATTGCTGTTCTGGTTAGTGTTTATTGGCTTATTTCACTGTAGAGATTCTAGCCCTGCTCTCTATACCATATCCAACCCTGCAGTTCCACCACCCACATATGCGATGACATCACCTGGTTTCAATTATGTTTCTAGAGACAAGATCTCTCTCATCATCACTCAATACCTAGGTTTACCTCCACTGTATTCACATCCTACCATACCTTTGTCTGTACATTATTCCTTTAAACTATTTTATCGCCCCCAGAAACTTCCTTTTACTCTCTGCTCTAGTAGCTATAGGCGACCAATTCTCATAGCTTTTAGCCGTACCATTATCCTACTTCTCCTCTGTTCCTCTGGTGATGTAGAGGTGAATCCAGGCCCTGCAGTACCTGGCTCCACTCCTATTCCCCAGGCGCTCTCTTTTGATGACTTCTGTAACCGTAATAGCCTTGGCTTCATGCATGTTAACATTAGGAGCCTCCTCCCTAAGTTTGTTTTGTTCACTGCTTTAGCACACTCTACCAACCCGGATGTTTTAGCCGTGTCTGAATCCTGGCTTAGAAAGACCACCAAAAATTCAGACATTTTTATCCCCAATTACAATATTTTCAGACAAGATAGAACGGCCAAAGGGGGCGGTGTTGCAATCTACTGCAAAGACTGCCTGCAGAGTTCTGTTATACTATCCAGGTCTGTTCCCAAACAATTTGAACTTCTACTTTTAAAAATCCACCTCTCTAAAAACAAGTCTCTCACCGTTGCCGCCTGCTATAGACCACCCTCTGCCCCCAGCTGTGCTCTGGACACTATGTGAACTGATTGCCCCCCATCTATCTTCAGAGCTCGTGCTGCTAGGCGACCTAAATTTGAACATGCTCAACACCCCAGCCACCCTACAATCTAAGCTTGATGCCCTCAATCTCACACAAATTATTAATGAACCTACCAGGTACCACCCCAATTCCGTAAACACGGGTACCCTCATAGATATCATCCTAACAAACTTGCCCTCCAAATACACCTCTGCTGTTTTTAACCAAGATCTCAGCGATCACTGCCTCATTGCCTGCATCCGTAATGGGTCAGCGGTCAAACGACCTCCACTCATCACTGTCAAACGCTCCCTGAAACACTTCAGCGAGCAGGCCTTCCTAATTGACCTGGCCGGGGTATCCTGGAAGGATATTGATCTCATCCCGTCAGTAGAGGATGCCTGGTCATTTTTTAAAAATGCCTTCCTCACCATCTTGAATAAGCATGCCCTATTCAAGAAATTTAGAACCAGGAACAGATATAGCCCTTGGTTCTCTCCTGACCTGACTGCCCTTAACCAACAGAAAAACATCCTATGGCGTTCTGCATTAGCATCGAACAGCCCCCGTGATATGCAACTTTTCAGGGAAGCCAGAAACCAATATACACAGGCAGTTAGAACAGCCAAGGCTAGCTTTTTCAAGGAGAAATTTGCTTCCTGCAACACAAATTCAAAAAAGTTCTGGGACACCGTAAAGTCCATGGAGAATAAGAACACCTCCTCCCAGCTTCCAACCGCCCTGAAGATAGGAAACACTGTCACCACCGACAAATCCACTATAATTGAGAATTTCAATAAGCATTTTTCTACGGCTGGCCATGCTTTCCACCTGGCTACCCCTACCCCGGACAACAGCACTGCCCTCCCCTCTGCTACTCGCCCAAGCCTTCCCCATTTCTCTTTCTCCCAAATACAGTCAGCTGATGTTCTTAATGAGCTGCAAAATCTGGACCCTTACAAATCAGCCGGGCTAGATAATCTGGACCCTTTCTTTCTAAAACTATCTGCTGAAATTGTTGCCACCCCTATTACTAGCCTCTTCAACCTCTCTTTCGTGTCGTCTGAGATCCCCAAAGATTGGAAAGCAGCTGCGGTTATCCCCCTCTTCAAAGGGGGGGACACCCTTGACCCTAACTGCTACAGACCTATATCTATCCTACCCTGCCTTTCTAAGGTCTTCGAAAGCCAACAGATTACCGACCATTTCGAATCACACCACACCTTCTCCGCTATGCAATCTGGTTTCAGAGCTGGTCATGGGTGCACCTCAGCCACGCTCAAGGTCATAAACGATATCGTAACCGCCATCGATAGGAAACAATACTGTGCAGCCGTATTCATTGACCTGGCCAAGGCTTTTGACTCTGTCAATCACCACATCCTCATTGGCAGACTCGACAGCCTTGGTTTCTCTAATGATTGCCTCGCCTGGTTCACCAACTACTTCTCTGATAGAGTTCAGTGTGTCAAATCGGAGGGTCTGTTGTCCGGGCCTCTGGCAGTCTCTATGGGGGTGCCACAGGGTTCAATTCTTGGACCGACTCTCTTCTCTGTTTACATCAATGATGTCGCTCTTGCTGCTGGTGATTCTCTGATCCACCTCTACGCAGACGACACTATTCTGTATACTTCTGGCCCTTCTTTTGACACTGTGTTAACAACCCTCCAGGCGAGCTTCAATGCCATACAACTCTCCTTCCGTGGCCTCCAACTGCTCTTAAATACAAGTAAAACCAAATGCATGCTCTTCAACCGATCGCTGCCTGCTCCTGCCCGCCTGTCCAACATCACTACTTTGGACGGCTCTGACTTAGAATATGTGGACAACTACAAATACCTAGGTGTCTGGTTAGACTGTAAACTCTCCTTCCAGACCCACATCAAACATCTCCAATCCAAAGTCAAATCTAGAATTGGCTTCCTATTCCGCAACAAATCATCCTTTACTCATGCTGCCAAACATACCCTTGTAAAACTGACCATCCTACCAATCCTCGACTTCGGTGATGTCATTTACAAAATAGCCTCCAAAACCCTACTCAATAAATTGGATGCAGTCTATCACAGTGCCATCCGTTTTGTCACCAAAGCCCCATATACTACCCACCACTGCGACCTGTACACTCTCGTTGGCTGGCCCTCGCTTCATACTCGTCGCCAAACCCACTGGTTCCAGGTCATCTACAAGACCCTGCTAGGTAAAGTCCCCCCTTATCTCAGCTCGCTGGTCACCATAGCAGCACCTACCCGTAGCACGCGCTCCAGCAGGTATATCTCTCTAGTCACCCCCAAAACCAATTCTTCCTTTGGACGCCTCTCCTTCCAGTTCTCTGCTGCCAATGACTGGAACGAACTACAAAAATCTCTGAAACTGGAAACACTTATCTCCCTCACTAGCTTTAAGCACCAGCTGTCAGAGCAGCTCATAGATTACTGCACCTGTACATAACCCATCTACAATTTAGCCCAAACAACTACCTCTTTACCTACTGTATTTATTTATTAATTTATTTTGCTCCTTTGCACCCCATTATTTCTGTCTCTACTTTGCACTTTCTTCCAATGCAAACCAACCATTCCAGTGTTTTTTTTAGTTTTTATTTTACTTGCTGTGTTGTACTCACTTCGCCTCCATGGCCTTTTTATATTTTTATTTATTTATACATATATCTGTTTGCCTTCACCTCCCTTATCTCACCTCACTTGCTCACATTGTATATAGACTTATTTTTTTTATATTTTTTTCACTGTATTATTGACTATATGTTTGTTTTTACTCCATGTGTAACTATGTGTTGTTGTATGTGTCGAACTGCTTTGCTTTATCTTGGCCAGGTCGCAATTGTAAATGAGAACGTGTTCTCAATTTGCCTACCTGGTTAAATAAAGGTTAAATAAAAAATAAAAAAATAAAGGAGGAGAGGATGGGGTGACCTTACCAGTCCCCTGAGAGAGAGGAGGAGAGGGGATGGGGTGACCTTACCAGTCCCATGAGAGAGAGGAGGAGAGGATGGGGTGACCTTACCAGTCCCCTGAGAGAGAGGAGGAGAGGATGGGGTGACCTTACCAGTCCCCTGAGAGAGAGGGGATAGGGGATAAGGGGTGACCTTACCAGTCCGCTGAGAGAGAGGAGGAGAGGGGATAGGGGATAAGGGGTGACCTTACCAGTCCCCTGAGAGAGAGGAGGAGAGGATGGGGTGACCTTACCAGTCCCCTGAGAGAGAGGAGGAGAGGGGATAGGGGATAAGGGGTGACCTTACCAGTCCCCTGAGAGAGAGGAGGAGAGGATGGGGTGACCTTACCAGTCCCCTGAGAGAGAGGAGGAGAGGATGGGGTGACCTTACCAGTCCCCTGAGAGAGAGGAGGGAGAGTTGAGTGAAGTTGCTGTCTGGATCCAAACACCCAGCAGTACATGGAAAAACCATCTCCAGTCGAGGGAGAGAGATGGGATGCAGACGAAGGGAGGAGGTGTGTGTGTGTGTGTGTACAGTGAAGTCAGTGGGTTCTCTTATGAAACTGTGTCACATGCACACACACAGCTGGTATCGCTCAGATTACTGTAGGAATAACAGATGTTTAGTTGTATGTGAGTGCGTGTTGCTGATTGTGTACATGTTGCTTTGTAATGGCGTGTACATTTGGCTCTAGCATTTTGAACAATTGTAACTTCTCTAGGGTAGGGGGCAGCATTTGGAATTTTGGATGAAATGCATGCCCAAATTAAACTGCCTGCTTCTCGGTTCCAGACGATATGATATGCAAATAACTGGTAGATTTCGATAGAAGACACTCTAAAGTTTCCAAAACTGTTAAAATAGTGTCTGTGAGTATAACAGAACTGATTTGGCAGGCAAAAACCTGAGAAAAATCAATTCAAGAAGTAGTTTTTCTTTTGGTTTTGTAGTTTTCTATTCAATGCCATTACAGCATCCATTGACTTAGGACTCAAATTGCAGTTTCTATGCCTTCCACTAGATGTCAACAGTCTTTATAAATTGTTTCAGGCTTGTATTCTGAAAAATGAGGAAGTAAGAGCAGTCTGAGTGGACCCTAAAGTGTCACAGAGCATTTTCATGCGCGAGACCGAGAGAGTGCCTTTCTTGTTTACCTTTTATATTGAAGACGTTATTTCCGGTTGAAATATTACCCATTGAATATAAACATCGTTTGACATGTTTCTATGAACTTTACGGATACAATTTGGCTTTTTTTGTCTGCCTGTTTTGACTGCGTTTCAGCCTGTGGATTACTGAAGAAAAGGCGCGAACAAAACAGAGGATTTTGGATATAAAGAGATTTTATCGAACAAATGGAACATTTAGTGAGTAAATGAATGTAGGCTGAGTGCAACCATATGAAGATCATCAAAGGTAAGGGATTAATTTTATCTCTATTTCTGACTTGTGTAACTCTTCTACTTGGCTGGTTACTGTTTGTAATGATTTGTCTAGTGGGCTATGTTCTCAAATAATCGTAAGGTATGCTTTCGCCGTAAAGCATTTTTTAAATCTGACACCGTGGTTGGATTCACAAGAAGTTAATCTTTAAACCTATGTAAAATATGTTTTGTTTTCTGAATTTTTATAATGAGTATTTCTGTATTTGAATTTGGCGCCCAGCAGTTTCACTGGCTGTTGATGAGGTGGGACACTAACGTCTCAGGTACCCAAGAGAGGTTTTAAGCTACAAAATATTCTGACCCTATTCCTGAAAAACTACGACTCAGGAACACACCTCCTGTTTCTTCTGGTTAAATCTCTCTTTGATTCTCACATAAAGAAAACTAATGACTGAGTGAAATTTTACTTCCTTCAGACTGGATCTTGACAGTACCAGATCGGACCAATCTTTGGGTTTATTTATTGAGAGTCTTTCATTTTTCAGATGGTTTTAAAATGACCTAATTATTACTTTTTAAAAGAAGGTTTTAATAGTTGTTTAAATCAAAAATAATAATAGTGAGCTGGTGTTGCTCCTTTCTTTTATCAAAAATGAGCTCATTTTTTTGGGGGGGAGGTTGCACTTCGACTCACGTTAGCTCTCTCCTCTTCATTCCTAATTACTTTTTAGATTGAATTACTAGAAAATAGCTTTATTTGTGAGTGTTTTGCATTGCTTTTTAATACAGTTCTTCTGAAGATTAATTGGCACGTGGAAAATGTCAGGCAATTAACTTTATTTTTGTATTTTTGTATTTTGTACATCTGGTCCCCTTAACAACGTAGCTGAATAGTTCTGATCTACACCGTCTCGCTTGGTCTCTCTCTCTGTCTGTGGTACAAATAAAGAAAAACCCTGGAATTAGTAGATTGACCGGTAGTGTAGTGGTGTCCCACCCCCTAGGGTGAGGTAGTGGTGTCCCACCCCCCCTAGGGTGAGGTAGTGGGGTTCCACCCCCCTTAGGGTGAGGTAGTGGCGTCCCACCCCCCCTAGGGTGAGGTAGTGGCGTCCCACCCCCCCTAGGGTGAGGTAGTGGCGTCCCGCCCCCCCTAGGGTGAGGTAGTGGCGTCCCACCCCCCCTAGGGTGAGGTAGTGGCGTCCCACCCCCCCTAGGGTGAGGTAGTGGTGTCCCACCCCCCCATAGGGTGAGGTAGTGGCGTCCCACCCCCCATAGGGTGAGGAAGTGACGTCCCACCCCCTAGGGTGAGGTAGTGACGTCCCACCCCCTAGGGTGAGGTAGTGACGTCCCACCCCCTAGGGTGAGGTAGTGACGTCCCACCCCCTAGGGTGAGGTAGTGACGTCCCACCCCCCCTAGGGTGAGGTAGTGGCGTCCCACCCCCCCTAGGGTGAGGTAGTGGCGTCCCACCCCCCATAGGGTGAGGTAGTGGCGTCCCACCCCCCATAGGGTGAGGTAGTGGCGTCCCACCCCCTAGGGTGAGGTAGTGGCGTCCCACCCCCTAGGGTGAGGTAGTGGCGTCCCACCCCCTAGGGTGAGGTAGTGGCGTCCCACCCCCCCTAGGGTGAGGTAGTGGCGTCCCACCCCCTAGGGTGAGGTAGTGGCGTCCCACCCCCCCTAGGGTGAGGTAGTGGCGTCCCACCCCCCCTAGGGTGAGGTAGTGGCGTCCCACCCCCCCGTAGGGTGAGGTAGTGGCCTCCCGCCCCCCCGTAGGGTGAGGTAGTGGCCTCCCGCCCCCCGTAGGGTGAGGTAGTGGCCTCCCGCCCCCCGTAGGGTGAGGTAGTGGCCTCCCGCCCCCCGTAGGGTGAGGTAGTGGCCTCCCGCCCCCCGTAGGGTGAGGTAGTGGCCTCCCGCCCCCCGTAGGGTGAGGTAGTGGCCTCCCGCCCCCCGTAGGGTGAGGTAGTGGCCTCCCGCCCCCCGTAGGGTGAGGTAGTGGCCTCCCGCCCCCCGTAGGGTGAGGTAGTGGCCTCCCGCCCCCCGTAGGGTGAGGTAGTGGCGTCCCGCCCCCCGTAGGGTGAGGTAGTGGCGTCCCGCCCCCCGTAGGGTGAGGTAGTGGCGTCCCGCCCCCCGTAGGGTGAGGTAGTGGCGTCCCGCCCCCCGTAGGGTGAGGTAGTGGCGTCCCGCACCCCGTAGGGTGAGGTAGTGGCGTCCCGCACCCCGTAGGGTGAGGTAGTGGCGTCCCGCACCCCGTAGGGTGAGGTAGTGGCGTCCCGCCCCCATAGGGTGAGGTAGTGGCGTCCCGCCCCCATAGGGTGAGGTAGTGGCGTCCCGCCCCCTAGGGTGAGGTAGTGGCGTCCCGCCCCCTAGGGTGAGGTAGTGGCGTCCCACGCCCCCTAGGGTGAGGTAGTGAAATTAACACATGGAGTAACCCAAAAAAGTGTTAAACAAGACAAATCAAAATATAATTTATATTTGAGATTCTTCAAAGTAGTCACCCTTTTCCTTGATGTCAGCTTTGCACACTGTTGGCATTCTCTCAACCAGCTTCAAGAGGTAGTCACCTGGAATGCATTTCAATTAACAGGTGTTCCTTGTTAAAAGTTAATTTGTGGAATTTCTTTCCTTCTTAATGCGCTTGAGACAATCAGTTGTGTTGTGACAAGGTAGCGGTGGTATACAGAAGATAGCCATATTTGGTAAAAGACCAAGTCCATATTATGGCAAGAACAGCTCAAATAAGCAAAGAGAAACGACAGTTGATCATAACTTTAAGACATGAAGATTAGTCAATCAGGAAAAATTCCTGCTTCTACACCTGCATTGCTTGCTGTTTGGGGTTTTAGACTGGGTTTCTGTACAGCACTTTGTGACATCAGCTGATGTACGAAGGGCTTTATAAATACATTTGATTGATTGATGTCCCTAGAGTGATATATTTATGTCCCATTCAATAGGGTTACTTATCTCTCCTTACCACTAGTTGCTCCATTTTTCAAGTGCCAGTCCCCCACGGAGGGCCAGTCCCCCACGGAGGGCCAGTCCCCCACGGAGGGCCAGTCCCCCACGGAGGGCCAGTCCCCCACGGAGGGCCAGTCCCCCACGGAGGGCCAGTCCCCCACGGAGGGCCAGTCCCCCACCGAGGGCCAGTCCTCCACCGAGGGCCACTCGAAAATTAGGGGGAGCTAAAGGGGGTATTGGAGGAAAATAGCAAACTAAATATAATTTATTTATTTATTTATTTTACCGTTATTTTACCAGTTAAGTTGACTGAGAACACGTTCTCATTTGCAGCAACGACCTGGAGAATAGTTACAGGGGAGAGGAGGGGGATAAATGAGCCAATTGTAAACTATCATCAAGCAATGTCCCTGTCCTAAGCATGTCACATTCACATATACTGCAGTTAGTGTGTGTGTGTGTGTGTGTGTGTGTGTGTGTGTGTGTGTGTGTGTGTGTGTGTGTGTGTAGCCTGGAGGTTCATATTAGGAGACGGAGGAAGCAGTGACAGTCTGCTCTATCTAATGCTATCCATACACAGCTTCATTCTGAAGACCACGGGTGGAAATGCGTTTATGCAAAACAGGTCGAGGCGTCTTATGTACTCACTCACTGACTCACTTTACCTCACTCACTTTCTTTCACTGACTCACTTTCTCTCACTCACTTTCTCTCACTCACTTTCTTTCACTGACTCACTGACTCACTTTACCTCACTCACTTTCTTTCACTGACTCACTTTCTCTCACTCACTTTCTCTCACTCACTTTCTTTCACTGACTCACTGACTCACTCACTCACTTTCTCTCACTCACTGACTCACTCACTCACTTTCTCTCACTCACTGACTCACTCACTCACTTTCGCTCAGTCACTCTCTCACTCACTTTCTCTCAGTCAGTCACTCACTCACTCTCCCACTCACTCACTCTGATGCACACAGTTCCTGTACACAAACACTAATGGCGTTTTGGTCACACCTGTGTGTTTACTGCAGACCGTTGTTGTTGTTGTGAGCTAATACAAACTCATTCTTTATTTTTACTATTTTCTACATTGTAGAATAATAGTGAAGACATCAACACTATGAAATAACACATATGGAATCATGTAGTGACCAAAAAAGTGATAAACAAATCAAAATATAATTTATATTTGAGATTGTTCAAAATAGCCAGCCTTTGCCTTGATGACAGCTTTGCACACTCTTGGCATTCTCTCAACCAGCTTTATGAGGTAGTCACCTGGAATGCATTTCAATTAACAGGTGTGCCTTAATAAAAATTAATTTGTGGAATTTCTTTCCTTAATGCGTTTGAGACAATCAGTTGTGTTGTGACAAGGTAGTGGTGGTATACAGAAGATAGCCCTATTTGGTATAAGACCAAGTCCATATTATGTAAAGAACAGCACAAATAAGCAAAGAGAAACGACAGTCCATCATTACTTTAAGACATGAAGGTCAGTCAATCAGGAACATTTCAACTTTGAAAGATTCTTCAAGCGCAGTTGCAAAAACCATCAAGCGCTACGATGAAACTGTCTCTCATGAGGACCGCCACAGGAAAGGAAGAACCAGAGTTACCTCTGCTGCAAAGGATAAGTTCATTAGAGTTACCAGTCTCAGAAATTGCATCCCAAATAAATGCTTCACCGAGTACAAGTAACAGACACATCTCAACATCAACTGTTCAGAGGAGACTGTGTGAATCAGGCCTTCATGGTCGAATTGCTGCAGAGAAACCACGAAAGGACACCAATAAGAAGAAGAGACTTGGGCCAAGAAACACGAGCAATGGACATTAGACCGGTGAAAATCTGTCCTTTGGTCTGGAGTCCAAATGTGAGATTTTTGATTCCAACCGTCATGTCTTTGTGAGAGGCAGAGTAGGTGAACGGATGATCTCTGCATGTGTGCTTCCCACTGTGAAGCATGGACGAGGATGTGTGGTGGTGCGTTGCTGGTGAAACTGCTTTTCTACCACAGCATTCTGCAGCGATTATGCCATCCCATCTGGTTTGTGCTTAGTGGAACTATCATTTGTTTTTCAACAGGACAATGACCCAAAACACACATCCAGGCTGTGTAAGGGCTATTTGACCAAGAAGGAGAGTGAACCAGATGACCTGGCCTCCACAATCACCCAACCTCAACCCAGTTGAGATGGTTTGGGATGAGTTGGACCGCAGAGTGAAGGAAAAGCAGCCAACGAGTGCTAAGCATATGTGGGAACTCCTTCAAGACTGTTGGAAAAGCATTCCAGGTGAAGCTAGTTGAGAGAATGCCAAGAGTGTGCAAAGCTGTCATCAAGGCAACGGGTGGATACTTTGAAGAATCTCAAATACAAAATATATTTAGATTTGTTTAACACTTTTCTTTGGTCACTACATGATTCCATGTGTTATTTAATAGTTTTTGTGTCTTCACTATTATTCTACAATGTAGAAAATAGTAAAAAAGAAAACCCCTTGAATGAGTAGGTTTGTCCAAACTTTTGTCTGGTACTGTATGTGTATTGAAATATATCTATATCTATATCTATGTCTAAAACTATATAGATATCTATATATATATCTATATCTATATATATATATATATGTATATATAATTTCTTCAGATGTGTCTATACATTCACCGGTCTGTCCATATCTCCATGTCAAGCCACCTGTTGATTACATCCCTGTACGCAGATTAAGAGACATCTGCACGACTCGTTCCCTAATGATCAGTAGCCTACAGACTGGCCCCATCTGCACGACTCGTTCCCTAACGATCAGTAGCCTACAGACCGGCACCATCTGCACGACTCGTTCCCTAACGATCAGTAGCCTACAGACCGGCACCATCTGCACGACTCACGACTCGCTCCTTAACGATCAGTAGCCTACAGACCAACCCCATCTGCACGACTCGCTCCTTAACGATCAGTAGCCTACAGACCGGCTCCATCTGCACGACTCGTTCCCTAATGATCAGTAGCCTACAGACCGGCACCATCTGCAATGACTCGTTCCTTAACGATCAGTAGCCTACAGACCGGCACCATCTGCACGACTCACGACTCGTTCCTTAACGATCAGTAGCCTACAGACTGCACCATCTGCACGACTCACGACTCGTTCCCTAATGATCAGTAGCCTACAGACTGGCTCCATCTGCACGACTCGTTCCCTAATGATCAGTAGCCTACAGACCGCCCCCATCTGCACGACTCGTTCCCTAACGATCAGTAGCCTACAGACCGGCACCATCTGCACGACTCGTTCCCTAATGATCAGTAGCCTACAGACTGGCTCCATCTGCACGACTCGTTCCCTAACGATCAGTAGCCTACAGACCGGCACCATCTGCACGACTCGTTCCCTAATGATCAGTAGCCTACAGACTGGCCCCATCTGCACGACTCGTTCCCTAATGATCAGTAGCCTACAGACCGGCACCATCTGCACGACTCACGACTCGCTCCTTAACGATCAGTAGCCTACAGACCAACCCCATCTGCACGACTCGCTCCTTAACGATCAGTAGCCTACAGACCGGCTCCATCTGCACGACTCGTTCCCTAATGATCAGTAGCCTACAGACCGGCACCATCTGCAATGACTCGTTCCTTAACGATCAGTAGCCTACAGACCGGCACCATCTGCACGACTCACGACTCGTTCCTTAACGATCAGTAGCCTACAGACTGCACCATCTGTACGACTCACGACTCGTTCCCTAATGATCAGTAGCCTACAGACTGGCTCCATCTGCACGACTCGTTCCCTAATGATCAGTAGCCTACAGACCGGCACCATCTGCAAGACTCGTTCCCTAATGATCAGTAGCCTACAGACCGCCCCCATCTGCACGACTCGTTCCCTAACGATCAGTAGCCTACAGACCGGCACCATCTGCACGACTCGTTCCCTAATGATCAGTAGCCTACAGACTGACTCCATCTGCACGACTCGTTCCCTAACAATCAGTAGCCTACAGACCGGCACCATCTGCACGACTCGTTCCCTAATGATCAGTAGCCTACAGACTGGCTCCATCTGCACGACTCGTTCCCTAACGATCAGTAGCCTACAGACCGGCACCATCTGCAATGACTCGTTCCCTAATGATCAGTAGCCTACAGACTGGCACCATCTGCACAACTCGTTCCCTAATGATCAGTAGTCTACAGACCGGCTCCATCTGCACGACTCGTTCCCTAACGATCAGTAGCCTACAGACCGGCCCCATCTGCAATGACTCGTTCCCTAACGATCAGTAGCCTACAGACCGGCCCCATCTGCACGACTCGTTCCTTAACGATCAGTAGCCTACTGACTGGCACCATCTGCACGACTCGTTCCTTAACGATCAGTAGCCTACAGACCGGCCCCATCTGCACGACTCGTTCCCTAATGATCAGTAGCCTACTGACTGGCACCATCTGCACGACTCGTTCCTTAATGATCAGTAGCCTACAGACCGCCTCCATTTGCACGACTCGTTCCCTAACGATCAGTAGCCTACAGACCGGCACCATCTGCACGACTCGTTCCCTAACGATCAGTAGCCTACAGACCGGCTCCATCTGCACGACTCGTTCCCTAATGATCAGTAGTCTACAGACCGGCCCCATCTGCACGACTCGTTCCTTAATGATCAGTAGCCTACAGACCGGCTCCATCTGCACGACTCGTTCCCTAACGATCAGTAGCCTACAGACCGGCCCCATCTGCAATGACTCGTTCCCTAACGATCAGTAGCCTACAGACCGTCCCCATCTGCACGACTCGTTCCTTAACGATCAGTAGCCTACTGACTGGCACCATCTGCACGACTCGTTCCTTAACGATCAGTAGCCTACAGACCGGCCCCATCTGCACGACTCGTTCCCTAATGATCAGTAGCCTACTGACTGGCACCATCTGCACGACTCGTTCCTTAATGATCAGTAGCCTACAGACCGCCTCCATTTGCACGACTCGTTCCCTAACGATCAGTAGCCTACAGACCGGCACCATCTGCACGACTCGTTCCCTAACGATCAGTAGCCTACAGACCGGGCTCCATCTGCACGACTCGTTCCCTAATGATCAGTAGCCTACAGACCGGCCCCATCTGCACGACTCGTTCCTTAATGATCAGTAGCCTACAGACCGGCTCCATCTGCACGACTCGTTCCCTAACGATCAGTAGCCTACAGACCGGCCCCATCTGCACGACTCGTTCCCTAACGATCAGTAGCCTACAGACTCTCCCCATCTGCACGACTCGTTCCCTAACGATCAGTAGCCTACAGACCGGCACCATCTGCACGACTCGTTCCCTAACGATCAGTAGCCTACAGACCGGCACCATCTGCACGACTCGTTCCCTAATGATCAGTAGCCTACAGACCGGCACCATCTGCACGACTCACGACTCGTTCCCTAACGATCAGTAGCCTACAGACCAGCCACGTCTATAATTGGAACTACATCAAGGTATGGAAACACCAGGCAAAGTTGGGGGGCTCAACATGGCTGTTTGAGAAAATGTTATAGGACGCTCCATGTTCCACATCACAATGGGATTTCTGTTACAGATGTTGTATTTTCTTCCATGGTGTTTTTTGTGTGGATGGTCCCTCTCTCTGATGATGGACGGGGTGGTGCACACGCAGCTTAGAGGGTCGCTTTAAAATAGACCGTGATCTCACTCTGTTTCGTGTCTCTGTTTAATAAAAAAACGGTTCTACATATCAGAGAGTTGGCCTTTTTTTTTTAAATTCGACTGTGTCTGGCTTTATGACAGACAGTGATTTGTTCCGAATAATCTGAATCATCTCTTTGGTAATAATATGACTGTGTATGAGAAACAGCTTCACAGATGATTCCATTATGATTTCCAATATGATTCACACATCCCTCCCAATTGTCTGTGTCCCTATGGGCCCTGGTCAAAAGTAGTGCACTATACAGGGAATAGGTTCCCATAGGGCTCTGGTCAAAAGAAGTGCACTATACAGGGAATAGGGTGCTATATGGGACGTAACCACGGTGATTGACTCATCAGCCATCAGTCTTTCTCTGTCAGTCATCTCCCTTAGACTCTGTGTGTGTGTGTGTGTGTGTGTGTTTCTCTCCCTCCGACTACCCAGTGTCTCTCTGTGTGTGTTTCTCTCCTTCTGACTACCCAGTCTCTCTCTGTGTGTTTCTCTCCATCCGACTACCCAGTCTCTCTCTGTGTGTTTCTCTCCATCCGACTACCCAGTCTCTCTCTCTGTGTTTCTCTCCATCCGACTACCCAGTCTCTCTCTCTGTGTTTCTCTCCATCCGACTACCCAGTCTCTCTCTCTGTGTTTCTCTCCATCCGACTACCCAGTCTCTCTCTGTGTGTTTCTCTCCATCCGACTACCCAGTCTCTCTCTGTGTGTTTCTCTCCATCCGACTACCCAGTCTCTCTCTGTGTGTTTCTCTCCATCCGACTACCCAGTCTCTCTGTGTGTTTCTCTCCATCCGACTACCCAGTCTCTCTCTCTGTGTTTCTCTCCATCCGACTACCCAGTCTCTCTCTGTGTGTTTCTCCATCCGACTACCCAGTCTCTTTCTGTTTCTCTCCATCCGACTACCCAGTCTCTCTGTGTGTTTCTCTCCATCCGACTACCCAGTCTCTCTCTCTGTGTTTCTCTCCATCCGACTACCCAGTCTCTCTGTGTGTTTCTCTCCATCCGACTACCCAGTCTCTCTCTGTGTGTTTCTCTCCATCCGACTACCCAGTTTCTCTCTGTGTGTTTCTCTCCATCCGACTACCCAGTCTCTCTCTGTGTGTTTCTCTCCATCCGACTACCCAGTCTCTCTCTCTGTGTTTCTCTCCATCCGACTACCCAGTCTCTCTCTGTGTTTCTCTCCATCCGACTACCCAGTTTCTCTCTCTGTGTTTCTCTCCATCCGACTACCCAGTCTCTCTCTGTGTGTTTCTCTCCATCCGACTACCCAGTCTCTCTCTGTGTGTTTCTCTCCATCCGACTACCCAGTCTCTCTCTGTGTGTTTCTCTCCATCCGACTACCCAGTCTCTCTCTGTGTGTTTCTCTCCATCCGACTACCCAGTCTCTCTGTGTGTTTCTCTCCATCCGACTACCCAGTCTCTGTGTGTTTCTCTCCATCCGACTACCCAGTCTCTCTCTGTGTGTTTCTCTCCATCCGACTACCCAGTCTCTCTCTCTGTGTGTGTTTCTCTCCATCCGACTACCCAGTCTCTCTCTCTCTCTCTGTGTGTTTCTCTCCATCCGACTACCCAGTCTCTCTCTGTGTGTTTCTCTCCATCCGACTACCCAGTCTCTCTCTGTGTGTTTCTCTCCATCCGACTACCCAGTCTCTCTCTGTGTGTTTCTCTCCATCCGACTACCCAGTCTCTCTGTGTGTTTCTCTCCATCCGACTACCCAGTCTCTCTCTCTGTGTTTCTCTCCATCCGACTACCCAGTCTCTCTCTGTGTGTTTCTCCATCCGACTACCCAGTCTCTTTCTGTTTCTCTCCATCCGACTACCCAGTCTCTCTCTGTGTTTCTCTCCATCCGACTACCCAGTTTCTCTCTCTGTGTTTCTCTCCATCCGACTACCCAGTCTCTCTCTGTGTGTTTCTCTCCATCCGACTACCCAGTCTCTCTCTGTGTGTTTCTCTCCATCCGACTACCCAGTCTCTCTCTGTGTGTTTCTCTCCATCCGACTACCCAGTCTCTCTCTCTGTGTTTCTCTCCATCCGACTACCCAGTCTCTCTGTGTGTTTCTCTCCATCCGACTACCCAGTCTCTGTGTGTTTCTCTCCATCCGACTACCCAGTCTCTGTGTGTTTCTCTCCATCCGACTACCCAGTCTCTCTCTCTGTGTGTGTTTCTCTCCATCCGACTACCCAGTCTCTCTCTCTCTCTCTGTGTGTTTCTCTCCATCCGACTACCCAGTCTCTCTCTGTGTGTTTCTCTCCATCCGACTACCCAGTCTCTCTCTGTGTGTTTCTCTCCATCCGACTACCCAGTCTCTCTCTGTGTGTTTCTCTCCATCCGACTACCCAGTCTCTCTCTGTGTGTTTCTCTCCATCCGACTACCCAGTCTCTCTCTGTGTGTTTCTCTCCATCCGACTACCCAGTCTCTCTCTGTGTGTTTCTCTCCATCCGACTACCCAGTCTCTCTCTGTGTGTTTCTCTCCATCCGACTACCCAGTCTCTCTCTGTGTGTTTCTCTCCATCAGACTACCCAGTCTCTCCGTCATCTGTCGTTATCGTCCTACGCGCACTGTCTCATCACACATTTGCATATTCTCTCACGCTGATGACCTTTTAGGGAATCAAACCCAGATGTCTTCTACTGTTAGACATGAGAGACGGAGGAGAGAGGGAACGACGGAGAGGAGTGGGAATAGGGGCAACGACGGAGAGGAGGGGAATAGGGGCAACGACGGAGAGGAGGGGGAATAGGGGCATCGGCGGAGAGGAGCGGGAATAGGGGCATCGACGGAGAGGAGCGGGAATAGGGGCATCGGCGGAGAGGGGCGGGAATAGGGGCAACGACGGAGAGGAATGGGAATAGGGGCAACGACGGAGAGGAGGGGGAATAGGGGCATCGGCGGAGAGGAGCGGGAATAGGGGCATCGGCGGAGAGGGGCGGGAATAGGGGCATCGGCGGAGAGGAGCGGGAATAGGGGCAACGACGGAGAGGAGCGGGAATAGGGGCAACGACGGAGAAGAGCGGGAATAGGGGCAACGATGGAGAGGAGCGGGAATAGGGGCAACGACGGAGAGGAGCGGGAATAGGGGAAACGACGCAGAGGGGCGGGAATAGGGGCAACGACGCAGAAAGGGCGGGAATAAGGGCAACGACGGAGGGAGGGATGGAGAGAAGGATACTACCAAAGCGTTCTACAGTCTACCAAAGCGTTCTACCGTCTACCAAAGCGTTTTACAGTCTACCAAAGCGTTCTACAGTCTACCAAAGCGTTCTACAGTCTACCAAAGCGTTCTACAGTCTACCAAAGCGTTCTACAGTCTACCAAAGCGTTCTACCGTCTACCAAAGCGTTCTACCGTCTACCAAAGCGTTCTACAGTCTACCAAAGCGTTCTACAGTCTACCAAAGCGTTCTACAGTCTACCAAAGCGTTCTACAGTCTACCAAAGCGTTCTACAGTCTACCAAAGCGTTCTACCGTCTACCAAAGCGTTCTACCGTCTACCAAAGCGTTCTACCGTCTACCAAAGCGTTCTACCGTCTACCAAAGCGTTCTACCGTCTACCAAAGCGTTCTACAGTCTACCAAAGCGTTTTACAGCCTACCAAAGCGTTCTACAGCCTACCAAAGCGTTCTACAGTCTACCAAAGCGTTCTACAGTCTACCAAAGCGTTTTACAGTCTACCAAAGCGTTCTACAGTCTACCAAAGCGTTCTACAGTCTACCAAAGCGTTTTACAGTCTACCAAAGCGTTCTACAGTCTACCAAAGCGTTCTACAGTCTACCAAAGCGTTCTACAGTCTACCAAAGCGTTCTACAGTCTACCAAAGCGTTCTACAGTCTACCAAAGCGTTCTACAGTCTACCAAAGCGTTCTACAGTCTACCAAAGCGTTCTACAGTCTACCAAAGCGTTCTACCGTCTACCAAAGCGTTCTACAGTCTACCAAAGCGTTTTACAGTCTACCGAAGCGTTCTACAGTCTACCGAAGCGTTCTACAGTCTACCGAAGCGTTCTACAGTCTACCGAAGCGTTCTACAGTCTACCGAAGCGTTCTACAGTCTACCGAAGCGTTCTACAGTCTACCGAAGCGTTCTACAGTCTACCGAAGCGTTCTACAGTCTACCGAAGCGTTCTACAGTCTACCGAAGCGTTCTACAGTCTACCGAAGCGTTCTACAGTCTACCGAAGCGTTCTACAGTCTACCGAAGCGTTCTACAGTCTACCGAAGCGTTCTACAGTCTACCGAAGCGTTCTACAGTCTACCGAAGCGTTCTACAGTCTACCGAAGCGTTCTACAGTCTACCGAAGCGTTCTACAGTCTACCGAAGCGTTCTACCGTCTACCGAAGCGTTCTACCGTCTACCGAATCGTTCTACCGTCTACCGAATCGTTCTACCGTCTACCGAATCGTTCTACCGTCTACCGAATCGTTCTACCGTCTACCGAATCGTTCTACCGTCTACCGAATCGTTCTACCGTCTACCGAATCGTTCTACCGTCTACCGAAGCGTTTTACAGTCTACCGAAGCGTTTTACAGTCTACCGAAGTGTTTTACAAAACATCTACCAAAGCGTTTTACAGTCTGCCAAAGCGTTTTACAGTCTGCCAAAGCGTTTTACAGTCTACCAAAGCGTTTTACAGTCTACCAAAGCGTTCTACAGTCTACCAAAGCATTGTACAGTCTTCTGAGGAAGGCTTTAATACAGAATGTCATGAAGAGCATCTCAAGGCTATAGAGCCCCAGTATGTTCTGTCAAGGCTTCCTCTGCTTGGAAATCTGTCCCTAACCATTTTACTACCAGTACGCCTCTATACCCTTTCTACATGCAGCTCTATATATATATTATCTATCTATCTATCTCCTTCGCATATTATATATCTATCTATCTCCTTCGCATATTATCTATCTATCTATCTCCTTCGCATATTATATATCTATCTATCTCCTTCGCATATTATCTATCTATCTATCTCCTTCGCATATTATATCTATCTATCTATCTATCTCCTTCGCATATTATATATCTATCTATCTCCTTCGCATATTATCTATCTATCTATCTCCTTCGCATATTATCTATCTATCTATCTCCTTCGCATATTATATATCTATCTATCTCCTTCGCATATTATATATCTATCTATCTCCTTCGCATATTATATATCTATCTATCTCCTTCGCATATTATATATCTATCTATCTCCTTCGCATATTATATATCTATCTTTCTCCTTCGCATATTATCTATCTATCTATCTCCTTCGCATATTATATATCTATCTATCTCCTTCGCATATTATCTATCTATCTATCTCCTTCGCATATTATCTATCTATCTATCTCCTTCGCATATTATATATCTATCTATCTCCTTCGCATATTATATCTATCTATCTATCTATCTATCTATCTCCTTCGCATATTATATATCTATCTATCTCCTTCGCATATTATATATCTATATATCTCCTTCGCATATTATATATCTATCTATCTCCTTCGCATATTATCTATCTATCTATCTCCTTCGCATATTATATCTATCTATCTATCTATCTATCTCCTTCGCATATTATATATCTATATATCTCCTTCGCATATTATATATCTATATATCTCCTTCGCATATTATATATCTATCTATCTCCTTCGCATATTATCTATCTATCTATCTCCTTCGCATATTATCTATCTATCTATCTCCTTCGCATATTATATATCTATCTATCTCCTTCGCATATTATATATCTATCTATCTCCTTCGCATATTATATATCTATCTATCTCCTTCGCATATTATCTATCTATCTATCTCCTTCGCATATTATCTATCTATCTATCTCCTTCGCATATTATATCTATCTATCTATCTATCTCCTTCGCATATTATATATCTATCTATCTCCTTCGCATATTATCTATCTATCTATCTCCTTCGCATATTATCTATCTATCTATCTCCTTCGCATATTATATATCTATCTATCTCCTTCGCATATTATATATCTATCTATCTCCTTCGCATATTATATATCTATCTATCTCCTTCGCATATTATATATCTATCTATCTCCTTCGCATATTATATATCTATCTATCTCCTTCGCATATTATATATCTATCTATCTCCTTCGCATATTATATATCTATCTATCTCCTTCGCATATTATCTATCTATCTATCTCCTTCGCATATTATATCTATCTATCTATCTATCTCCTTCGCATATTATATATCTATCTATCTCCTTCGCATATTATCTATCTATCTATCTCCTTCGCATATTATCTATCTATCTATCTCCTTCGCATATTATATATCTATCTATCTCCTTCGCATATTATATATCTATCTATCTCCTTCGCATATTATCTATCTATCTATCTCCTTCGCATATTATCTATCTATCTATCTCCTTCGCATATTATCTATCTATCTATCTCCTTCGCATATTATATATCTATCTATCTCCTTCGCATATTATATATCTATCTATCTCCTTCGCATATTATATATCTATCTATCTCCTTCGCATATTATCTATCTATATATCTCCTTCGCATATTATCTATCTATATATCTCCTTCGCATATTATCTATCTATATATCTCCTTCGCATATTATCTATCTATCTATCTCCTTCGCATATTATATATCTATCTATCTCCTTCGCATATTATATATCTATCTATCTCCTTCGCATATTATATATCTATCTATCTCCTTCGCATATTATATATCTATCTATCTCCTTCGCATATTATATATCTATCTATCTCCTTCGCATATTATCTATCTATCTATCTCCTTCGCATATTATATATCTATCTATCTCCTTCGCATATTATCTATCTATCTATCTCCTTCGCATATTATATATCTATCTATCTCCTTCGCATATTATATATCTATCTATCTCCTTCGCATATTATCTATCTATCTATCTCCTTCGCATATTATCTATCTATCTATCTCCTTCGCATATTATCTATCTATCTATCTCCTTCGCATATTATATATCTATCTATCTCCTTCGCATATTATCTATCTATCTATCTCCTTCGCATATTATATATCTATATATATATCTCACATACCACAAGGACAGTCCCTATATGTACTGAGGCAAGCAAGGGTAACCCTCTCTATCCGAGTCACTGTATCGTGTGTGTCAGTTCAATTTGTGTGTGTGTGTCATTAGAATGTGTGTGTGTCATTAGAATGTGTGTGTGTGTGTGTCATTAGAATGTGTGTGTGTCATTAGAATGTGTGTTTGTCATTAGAATGTGTGTGTGTGTGTGTGTCATTAGAATGTGTGTGTGTGTGTCATTAGAATGTGTGTGTGTGTGTGTCATTAGAATGTGTGTGTGTGTGTGTCATTAGAATGTGTGTGTGTCATTAGAATGTGTGTGTGTGTGTGTGTCATTAGAATGTGTGTGTGTGTGTGTGTGTGTCATTAGAATGTGTGTGTGTGTGTGTCATTAGAATGTGTGTGTGTGTGTGTCATTAGAATGTGTGTGTGTGTGTGTGTCATTAGAATGTGTGTGTGTGTGTGTGTGTCATTAGAATGTGTGTGTGTGTGTGTGTGTCATTAGAATGTGTGTGTGTGTGTGTGTGTCATTAGAATGTGTGTGTGTGTGTGTCATTAGAATGTGTGCGTGTGTGTGTCATTAGAATGTGTGTGTCATTAGAATGTGTGCGTGTGTGTCATTAGAATGTGTGTGTCATTAGAATGTGTGCGTGTGTGTCATTAGAATGTGTGTGTCATTAGAATGTGTGCGTGTGTGTGTCATTAGAATGTGTGTGTCATTAGAATGTGTGCGTGTGTGTCATTAGAATGTGTGTGTCATTAGAATGTGTGTGTGTGTGTGTCATTAGAATGTGTGCGTGTGTGTGTCATTAGAATGTGTGTGTCATTAGAATGTGTGCGTGTGTGTCATTAGAATGTGTGAGGCTGTGTCCTTGTCAGAATGTGTTTGCGTAGCTCTGTGTCTGCATTTCTGTCTCTACTGTGTGTGTCCATCCCAAGTATTCATTTCATATGCTTAATGTCCCATGTCCTTATGTGTGTGCCTTTCTTTCTCTGCATTCTGTGTGGTCTCAACTCTCTCTCTCTGTCTCTCTCTCCATCTCAACTCTCTCTCTGTCTCTCTGTCTCTCTGTCTCTCTCTCCATCTCAACTCTCTCTCTGTCTCTCTGTCTCTCTGTCTCTCTGTCTCTCTGTCTCTCTCTCCATCTCAACTCTCTCTCTCTCGCTCTCCATCTCAACTCTCTCTCTCTGTCTCTCTCTCCATCTCAACTCTCTCTCTGTCTCTCTGTCTCTCTGTCTCTCTCTCCATCTCAACTCTCTCTCTCTCTCTCTCTCTCTCTCCATCTCAACTCTCTCTCTGTCTCTCTGTCTCTCTGTCTCTCTGTCTCTCTCTCTGTCAATTCAATTCAAGGGGCTTTATTGGCATGGGAAACGTGTTAACATTGCCAAAGCAAGTGAGGTAATAAAAATATACAAAAGTGAAATAAACAATAAAAATGAACAGTAAACATTACACATACAGAAGTTTCAAAACAATAAAGACATTACAAATGTCATATTATATATATACAGTGTTGTAACAATGTACAAATGGTTAAAGTACACAAGGGAAAATAAACAACCATAAATATGGGTTGTATTTACAATGGTGTTTGTTCTTCACTGGTTGCCCTTTTCTTGTGGCAACAGGTCACAAATCTTGCTGCTGTGACGGCACACAGTGGAATTTCACCCAGTAGATATGGGAGTTTATCAAAATTGGATTTGTTTTCGAATTCTTTGTGGATCTGTGTGATCTGAGGGAAATATGTCTCTCTAATATGGTCATACATTGGGCAGGAGGTTAGGAAGTGCAGCTCAGTTTCCACCTCATTTTGTGGGCAGTGTGCACATAGCCTGTCTTCTCTTGAGAGCCATGTCTGCCTACGGTGGCCTTTCTCAATAGCAAGGCTATGCTCACTGAGTCTGTACATAGTCAAAGCTTTCCTTAAGTTTGGGTCAGTCACAGTGGTCAGGTATTCTGCCACTGTGTACTCTCTGTTTAGGGCCAAATAGCATTCTAGTTTGCTCTGTTTTTTTGTTAATTCTTTCCAATGTGTTAAGTAATTATCTTTTTGTTTTCTCATGATTTGATTGGGTCTAATTGTGCTGTTGTCCTGGGGCTCTGTGGGGTGTGTTTGTGTTTGTGAACAGAGCCCCAGGACCAGCTTGCTTAGGGGACTCTTCTCCAGGTTCATCTCTCTGTAGGTGATGACTTTGTTATGGAAGGTTTGGGAATCGCTTCCTTTTAGGTGGTTGTAGAATTTAACGGCTCTTTTCTGGATTTTGATAATTAGTGGGTATCGGCCTAATTCTGCTCTGCATGCATTATTTGGTGTTCTACGTTGTACACGGAGGATATTTTTGCAGAATTCTGCATGCAGAGTCTCAATTTGGTGTTTGTCCCATTTTGTGAATTATTTGTTGGTGAGCGGACCCCAGACCTCACAACCATAAAGGGCAATGGGCTCTATGACTGATTCAAGTATTTTTAGCCAGATCCTTATCGGGATGTCGAATTTTATGTTTCTTTTGATGGCATAGAATGCCCTTCTTGCCTTGTCTCTCAGATCGTTCACAGCTTTGTGGAAGTTACCTGTGGTGCTGATGTTTAGGCCGAGGTATGTATAGTTTTTTGTGTGCTCTAGGGCAACGGTGTCTAAATGGAATTTGTGGTCCTGGCGACTGGACCTTTTTTGGAACACCATTATTTTTTGTCTTACTGAGATTTACTGTCAGGGCCCAGGTCTGACAGAATCTATGCAGAAGATCTAGGTGCTGCTGTAGGCCCTCCTTGGTTGGGGACAGAAGCACCAGATCATCAGCAAACAGTAGATATTTGACTTCAGTTTCTAGTAGGGTGAGACCGGGTGATGCAGACTGTTCTAGTGCCCGCGCCAATTCATTGATATATATGTTGAAGAGGGTGGGGCTTAAGCTGTATCCCTGTCTCACCCCACAGCCCTCTGGGAAGAAAGTTTTGTTTTTTGCCAATTTTAACCTCACACTTGTTGTTTGTGTACATGGATTTTATAATGTTGTATGTTTTCCACAAACACCACTTTCCATCAATTTGTATAGCAGATCTTAATGCCAAATTTAGTCAAGTTTTTTGGAAATCAACAAAGCATGACAAGACTGCTTTTGGTTTGTTTGTCAGT